>NW_026463401.1:0-75977 GCF_021730395.1 Mercenaria mercenaria
GCGGCCGATGAGGCCGCGGTCATTTTGAATAGGACAAGTATATACGTGCTGGGGAAAATATTTCATGATGGACCTGTGAATTCTTTACTTGTGGGTGAAACAGGTCTCATAAGCGTAAATACGACTAGCTTCTACTGATTATAAAACATACCGTACGATTTGTTGTGAATTAACTGTTGTTGTACTTTTAGTAGTTCAACCGCCACCCTTGTTTAAGAGCAACATTAAAAAAAACACGTTTTTTCATCCTCAAGTAATAAGTAAGTAGACTCGCCCAGTTTAATCAATCTAGAGCGCTTACTTCATCCGATTTACATTCGGAACATTTTCACGCGTTTCGGGCTTATCCGTATGTTTAACATGGGATTTTTGAACCGTCCAAAGATGTTGGAAATGTTTGTCTCATTGTTTATTTTTTTTTAATAAAAATGTTACTGCTTTCATTTTCTACCACTTTTTTCCACCCTTGCCTGAAAAAACAGTAATGAGTTTGTACACTGTTCAGACAATTGTGCTCTGTTGAAATTTAACCAAACACAAGTTTACCTGCATAAACAGAAAGCGTGATATGTCACCATGCGCGGATCCAGGGGGGGGGGATGGGACCGGGGTCCGGACACCCTCTGGAAAATCCTTAAAAAAGGAAAGAAGACAAGAAGGAAAGAAAATATTTTTCGAAAAAGGCAACATTAGGACTGCATGTAAAGTATATGCGGCTGCTGCTACATACGACCCCGATATAATTCATATTATTTATCTAGAAACTAAGAATTTTACCTTCAAGAAAGCTTGATTTTATCCTTTTTCCCGAATTTAACAGGTTAGTCCATAAAACTGCCCCAGAATGCAAAAAATGAAGTGCTAAATTTCAAAATTTCCAGGGTGGCGGGGTGGGGGCAGGGGATCGTACTCCCTCTGAGAAAATTGGCTGTGTCCGTGCATGGTCACTATACCTGTCCAGTACTGTAAACGCTTCTTTCCTGCACAAATGACAATTTCGCAACTTCTGTCCGGTTTGTACAAATTTCTGGCCGCGATAAACCATTTGACTTGTCCTGCTAATTAAATGCAACAAACTATAACAGTAAACTAGTATTTATTTTCAAACTTTGATACTGCTTCATATTTGTACATAATTATGACAGTATTTCTTAACCCCTTCATGATCCTGAAATTACTACAGGACATACATAAACTATTGGAATCGAGTAGTCGTTGACAGCATTTTATCTACCATTTTATATAATATCTAAAAGTATATCATTCTATAATGTATCTCACGAATTGTCCAAATCAAACCGAGTCTGCTGTAATGAAATATAATAGACATTGTAATTGAAATACGGATGACTACACAAGTCTTTTTTTTTTTTTTTTTTTTTTTTTTTTTTTTTTAAAGTTAGTCTAAAAAAGTTTGAGAAGTATAGCCTTTGTATAATATTATTAATAAAATATCAGTGCGATGAACAATTAAGCTCATCCTGTAGAAATAACTTTTTGAATTAATTATCTAATTTAATAAGTCTACAATACTTTATTTGTTTTAGTTTAATTCATAATTACCACCAAAAAATTCAAGTTTATACTTAAAAACGTAGCAAGAATGGCGTAAATCTGACGTTTGTAACATGAATGCAATGATTTCAGCTTTGCCCTAAAGCTGTGACCTTAATGCGACCGCCACCGCCCATACCCCCGATTTTTTCTATAATTTTATTTAGTAAACATTGAACTAACAAAATACGCTATCACAGGCATTTTTATGATTCTTTTTTCTAATATACAAAGAAAACTAACAACAAAAATGTCCCATCTCGACATTATACGCCCGAAGGGCAGTATTATGTTATGACGCCGGTGCACGTCTGTCCGTCTGTCTGTCCGTCCGTTTGCAATTTCGTGTCCGTAACACTTATACCCCTAGAAGGATTTTAAAGAAATTTGACAAAAATGTTTACCGCATCAAGGCGATGTGCAGAGCGCATGTTCCGGATGGCTCGCTTTAAGGTCAAGTCACACTTAATGGTCAAGGTTCATACGTTCGGGCGTTTATTGCTCCGCATTGTAGTGCTCTTGTTGTTTGTATTGTTTATTTCTGAATAACCAATAAGAATAATATTATTGAACTTAAGAATGTATATGAACAAGCGTTTTTTGTAGTATCCGTCTTCTTCGCACATTTCTTTATGCCAAAAAAACATGCTAAATAATTATAATTAGAAAATGGCTAATAATTTCACCCTTATTTTTGGCAAGCATCTACCTAAAATTGATGTAAGATATACAATGGGGTAGGGGTCGGTATTTTTAAATATCTTTTACAGAAGATCAGGTTTAGTTCCGATATTTTTTCCGACTGATATCTATCTGATTAGCTTTCCAAAATGGCGGCGCCCGTAGCGCAATAAACTATAGGGGTCAATTCAAAATTAAAATGCCCGAGTTAATATTTGACAAGACTGCGTTTGTTTTTGAATTTACATAATCGTATCAAGTTAATACTTTGGGGAATTTATGCAAAAAAGGAGATTTCTTAAAAAGAAATAAATGCGCGTGCGAATGTTTTGATAATTAATAACACATGGGCACTCTTCTTATATTATTTTTTTCTGTCATTTAATGAAATGTAACTTTACTTCGGTTGATATAACCTAATTATATATTACCCATCGCCGAGTCGCGGCTGGAAGTATTTTTATGGATTTAATGAATAAAAGCGGAAACTAAACTTCTATATTCTTAGTCCGTCAGGATATTCCCTTTTAATCAAGTCACATCAATCTGAACTAAAAGGGCAAGTAAAAAAAAATTATTTCAATATTAAAAAAGATTAGATGTCTACTACCTAAAGTATTTGCGCCAGTGATACTTAGATATATGTAAATATTTAACAAGAAGGTCATAATGACCCTGGATCTCTCACTTGAGTAATATGAACTACATGTGTCAAATGTCAAACTGTTGCTAAAATATTAAGAAAATAGCTCAGTAAGTCACATTCTTGGTCACTGAAAGTCAGTTTTAAAATCAGTGTGCAAAAATGTACACGTCACCAAAATTTCAAGGCTGTATCTTAAAAAACAAAAAGTAGGTAAGGGCGGGACCTCTTTTCAACCTAGAGGCATAATTAAAACAATCTTGTTAGGAATGAAGTAAACAACGATACATACCAAATATCAAAGGCCTTGAACTTTCAGACAATAAGACTTTTGATTTTTTTTTACATAACTCTATGTAAGACTTTGGACACCCTGGGTGGGGCCTCTTTTCAACTGATGGATAAACTAAAAAATCTTGGTAAAGGATCAATAGATGATGCTACATAGCAGATATCAAAGCCCTATGCCCTCTGGTTTTGGACAAGAAGATTTTCAAAGTGTTCCTATATAAGTCTATGTAAACCATATGACCACAAGGCGGGGCCATATTCGACCCTAGGGGGATAGTTTATAATTTGAACTAACTTGGCAGAAGACTATTCTATGAATTATTTAGATGCCAAATATCAAAGCCCTGCTGTGGTTTTGGACAAGAAGTTTTTCCTTTGGGTTACCAGAGTTCTGTTCTGCTGTACATATCATATAAGCTGGTAAGAGTACGAGATGTACAGGAATATATTAAACATTGTTCAGAAGGCAATTGATTTTTCGTCCGCCAGAATAAGTGAAAGGATCGTGATTAACAGTCTTTTTGTGATTCAACTTAATTTCCTTTTTTGAAGTTTAACACATAATCAAAATGTGAATAGCTAGCCACCGTCGTACAGAAAGGAAATTCATTCACGCCCAGAATCGTGCATTTTCATTCGGTTTACTTACAGAATAATACAACATTACGTTCTATGATAAAATCAGAATCGTTTCTGTTGACATGAAACTATGACGGAAACATGTAATTTTGTAACTTAATGAACCGGTGGAGCACAATATAAGACACGTGCAGTTTTTTCCGCCAAAACAAGAAAAAAAATATATTAAGCATATTATACACTTATACACAGACAGGCAAATTCTCGAAGAATTGCACGACAAGGAACTTTGATGATTATTTGACATACATTTTGCCTGAACAAGGAAAAGTGTCCCTTTTAATCATCTTCAACCGATTTAGGCTCCTAACGTGCATGGTTTTGTTTCGGTTTCCTTTTTTATCTCGGTTTAAGTTTCGGCGTATATATTAAAACCTTCATCAGCTATAATTTATTTTATGTCTTTCAGGTTCAGGTTTGGTACATTACACTAAAGTAATATATACACTTCATTCCTACTTTTCTATAATCTCTGCAGTATTTGCTTTTGACAATAGACGTTGAATAAAATTCTTATCTAAATGTTCTGTCAAATGGGCTATTCTATTTTCTCTATGAAAACATGTATAAGAGCTGTCGGCGGGCAGCAACGTTTGATTATTCAATAGCCTTGTCAGTTGAATGAATATGAAAGTCCAAAGAGGGGCATGATTTTGTAAAATTGTAACACAGGGTTAGCCTATTCAATGCATATCAGCTGATGACAATGGACAATTGTATGAAGTTTCAATCCATTCCCAATAGTGGATACTGAGATAACAGCTTACATACAAAAACTTTAACAAAAGTTGGTAAGTCCAAGAAGGGGCATAATTTTGTAAAAATGCAAAATAGAGTTATGCAAATTGTGCAGCGCATGCCAGATCATCCCAGTGAAAAGTGTGTGAAGTTTTTAATCCATTCCAGTCAAAGGGTACTGAGATGCCAGCTTACATACAAAACCTTAACCAAAATATTTTAAGTCAAAAAAGGGGGAAATGTTTTGTAAAAACAGCAAAACAGAGTTAATGAATCTCTGCAATGAATGCCAATCATCACTGTGAACAAGTATGTTAAGTTTCAATTTAGTACCAACAGTGGGTACTGAGATACCAAATTAAATATAAAAACTGAACCAAAATCTGCTAAGTCCGAAAAGGGGCGTAATTTTGTAACAAGAGGGCCATGTCGCTCACCTGAAAAACACACTATAACAGTGTAAACATGTTTGAACTAATGATTTTATAGGGACATATATTCTGACTAACTTTCATTCCGATTGGACCAAAAATGTGGCCTCTTGAGAGCAAACAAACATATTCATACCTGGTTTTAGACATCACTGCTCGGATGGATAAAATGATAGGTCGGGGACTTTTTTTATAATTGAAATCGGAGGTTATAAATAACTAATACGTCTACGCTCTATGACTGCTCTCTGGACTTCATACCAAATATTTAAAAAAGATATCAAAATCAACAACCTTCAGATTAAGAGTAAGCCACGGGCTTAAAAGGAGATGCTGCCATACAAACAGCAAAATTAAAAGAAATGAAACAAAACAGATAAAGGTTGATAAAATCATAGACAAGTACTGTGAAATCATTTAAATTCGCTGGCATGAAAATTGTTTCGCACGGGCTGAAATTCGTGTATTTTCAATTTCAGAAAGGGCAAAATATAATAAAAAAAATAATAATAGCGCGGTCCTAAATTCGGGCATCGGTCCTAACGCGAAATACACGAAAATTCGTCATACGCGAATAAAAAGTATTTCACAGTATTGTTTAAATATATATTTCAAAAAATGTATAATTCTAGCTTGACATAATTTACTATCTTCTATAGACTGACCATGTTTTTCACATCTAAGTAATGTTTCCCTTGTGCGCCTCGTATAAATTTGCACATAGCAAGGTCACGTCATTTGTCTCATGCGTCACAAGTTTCTCTCGGAGAAAGGAATTAAAAAATTCTCTTGCATACACAACCGCTGTGCGATATTGCGAGTATTATTTATAGAAAACTGACTATTGTGAAAGAAATTGTATATGTGGTGGACTGGGAGTACTTCAGTAAGATGCTAATGATCTTTGAACCATGCGTTTGAAAATGATGTTGAAATTGAACAAAGCATCGTATGAATTACATATGTGTGTTATCTATCAAATCTAATCTTGTGACCTTGGCATGATCTTGATCAGGTGAACATTTTGTCCAAGTATTGTGAAAATCCTATAAAGGGTTAGGGCTTATGATCCAAACAAGAAATAAGTCAAACCCTTCGATATGAACTCGTGATCTTGAATCATCAAACTGGAACACATGTTTTGCACAGTATTTTGACGAGATGAATATCAGACCCAAAGTTGATGACAAGTCGGCATGGCGTTTAGAAGATAAGGACTGCACACGAATTTAAATATCAACTTTCAAAGCGACCTAGCTTGACTTTGGTAGCATACGGCAGGGACAGGATATAACTGGGACATGAGTTCTTCATACAGCCATGGTGACATGAACATATGAACCATGTTTGATGGAAAATCTTCAGGACGTTTTAGAGACATGCACCAGGCAAAAATGTAAAGGACTAACGGATGGGTAGACGGATGGACGGGCAAAGACATCTCTATCTATTGTAACCACGGCTAATAAAGTTGAATACCGCTTAAGTTTGTGCAATAAGATATCTTTTTTTAAAAAATGACATGCCGTATTAGCAGGCTTGCCGTCTTAGCATATTTTGCATTTTCTACAGTTTTTCAATAATTCTACTACATTTATGTCAAAAAAGGTCTCACACCAGAGCCGGTATTAAATCCCTGTGAATCGTTAATACGTTCGACATCTTTGGTGCCCGCAATCATCCATTTTTATGTCATTTGCTTGCCGTTTTAGCAAGCTAATATCTGAGTCCTAAAAATCATCCCACAACCTCGAATTTTTCACTGTCACGAACCTGGAGCGAAATGCCAATTTTTAAGGCCGAGTTGCTGCCCATGTTGTATACTTTTTCCAAGTCAGTCAGTACTTGGAAGTCTAGGAAGACCCTAGAATGAATTAAGAGGAAAGAATCCGGGTCACTAAAATTACTCCTGGCAGGAATTGCGAAAAAATATATGCTGGTCACAAAAATCAAATGTCGATTTTTTCACTGGTCCCGACCTAGAGCGAAATGCCGAATTTGAATAGTCCAGTTGCTGCCCGTTTCTTGGGTTATTTTTCAAAGAAGGTCAATGGTTGGTCATCTAGGACCATCCTAGCATAAATTGCGAGGCAAAAATCCGGGTCCAAAAAGTCACCCTTAACTCGAATTTTTCACGGGTCCCAATTTGAAGCGAAATGCCGATTTTAAAGGTCCAGTTGATGAACGTTTCAGGGGTTATTGATGGGTGCTTGGTCGTCTACAACCATCCTAACAAAAAATTGTGAGGAAGAATTGGGTCCCCAAAACAACTTGAAACTCGATTTTTACAAGGGTCCCGCCTTCGAGCGAAAGGCCGACTTTTAAGGGTCAAGTTGCTACCCGTTTCGGGGTCATTCTTTCAAAATAGGTTAGTGCTTAGTCGTCTAGGACCATCCTAGCATGACTTGCGAGGACAAAATGCGGGTTTCAAAAGTCACGAAGCCAATATTTAGCTTGCAACTCATACCGGCATGGTCCCTGATGCCCAAGTACAAACGGCTTTTTCGATTTAACTATCGAAACCGTTGGAAACAGGACAATCCAAAAACGTCCATGTTATCTACGAGAGGTGGGTGGGGGATAGGGAAAAAAAGCTGTTTTGGGTGAGTGGTTGGTATGCAACTGATGCTAAGATTGTCCAATTTAGTCGTTTGTACGACGGGAAACATATTAAATACATGAACCGTTATACATGCAAATGTCTAATGTTCTTTATCTGTATTTAGGGTACTCGAAAGCCACGGCAGATAAAAATGTTTCTAACATGTTCTTTAATATGAAATAACAACCAAAACAGCACTGTTATAAATCAACCAACGTGTTTCAAATACATCTTTTCATTTATTTAAAAATCTTATCCGGGCCACAATACGAAACTGTCCCTTTTACGAAACTAATTGTCCTTTACTGGAACCATTAAATTTGTCTAATAGTAACAAAGTAGTTCAAATTGCTTCTATTTGTAATAAGCCTCCCGTTAGCAACAATGATGTTATCAACTTGCGTATCAAGTTTCTATGTGTCATTTATGTACAGAAGATGAGTATACTTTAGACGTATATCGTCTCTTTTCCATACATTTACTGCCATAGGTATAACACAGTTAATATTTTAAAGCATCAATACACCTAATCTTAACCTTTAGTTGGTATATTTTAGTTTTGTGTAGCTACTCTATGGATCGTTTCATATGCTAAGCTGGATTGGAGGTAGCGTTACCGGACCTCTTGACTCGTAATCATATGCAATTTTTACTGTGATCAAGTAATGATTGAAACACTTCATACATAACGGGCTAGCTCAACTTCTTAAGATAATCTATGCATATTTTCATAAGATTGTGTGGATTTTTCTCTGAAAAAAAATCTGCGAAAAATCCCTTTGCAACGCAGTATCGAGTAAATGTCAGGTAGACAGTTATGTTTTTCTTACTTACCAAGCCGTATTACCCATTTAAAGTCGTCTGTGGCCTAGCTTTATACTACATAAGCATCATTTTAGTTACATTTTCTATATTTTAATCCTCGAAATAAAATGAACGTACATTTTTTAGTGTGGAAATAGGTTTTCTTTTCACTCTCCATTATAAATACTATCAATTCAATTGGGACACTTTCATCTGCTAACATGTTCGTTAATATGAAATGCCGGAAAAAAGTGTTGAAATTGAACGAACGTGTTGTCATTTATACTTGTACGTTCATTTTCCTAACGGTATATTCTATTTCACTGATCCTAGGTGCAAATTGACATACCAGGCTCGACGGTAACTGTTTAGATAGTAGTCAGTCAGTCAGTCAGTCAGTCTGTGTTTATGTTTAATAAGGGTGCATTTCGTCAAAGCATTACGCCATTACGCTATGTAAAGGTATGGACCCCGGCATGTCACCAGGCATGCTGTTAGAAATAATTTTAGAAGCCAAAGCGGTAAAGAAAATTTACCTCTACTCAATTTCCGCCGAGCATAAGCCAAATAAGTCCAAGACGGCAAGCTCTCCCTAACAATAACGGTTGGTCGCCGCATGGTACTGGCTGGTCCTTCGTTGCTGGTGTCGATGCCCATCCCATCTCGCCCCAAAGTTGAGCGTAGGGCTCAAGAAGCTTGGGGTCTTTTCTGCATGTCATCAGTGAATTATACAGGTAGATATTCTTCTGGTTAACACATCCATGCCTCTCATGGTGTCCCTCGAAGGTGTCTGCCACAGCGCTCATCGTACAGCCATACAGGAGTCCTGTCAGTACCACACAAGTCGCTAGAATTATGGTGGCCGAAGCTTATGTGCGATAAAGGACCAAAGTACAGTTAAGACTCCCCCATGCAGATTCGTCGACAGTCTGTATGGCTCATCCTCTTTGTTCCAAGTCCTTTTCAGGGCCACTCCCTCGGTTATTAGTCGGGACATCAACGACTACACCCCAATATAATTATGGTTTACATCCGTCGATGCCATATGCCCTGTCCGCGACGTGTACGCTCCCAAGAGAAGGAGAAGTGTTTATATGTTAACGAGGCTCTATAGAATTTAAGAAAAACAATTACCCGAGCACCATATATTTCTATCCATATATAGAACCAGTGATACATTCTTTTCATTTCATTTTTATATTCTTTTAATATCAAAAAAGAAAAGAAAAAAGAAGAAAAAAGAAACAATCCGTGAGCTCATATGCGCAAAAAACACGAAAAAGATGTATCTGACAGATCAGAGAAGGTTTTACATTTAAGTCATTCGGGCAAAACATACATTTATTGCATCCAGCTAAAAAGGAATTATTTCATAATCGTAAATCAAAATAAAGAAAAGATGTTACAACTTTTGTTATACTTTTACACTGCACATGTATGTTTTTCAAACAAACATTTACCATAACAGTACATGTATTAACGGGAGAAAAACCGTGTGCAAACAAGGCAACTCACGTGCTGTTAAAACCCGATTTTTATTTTTGAAATGCTTTCCCAGGGACGTATATGTATTTCTGCGCAGATTGTTATCTGGTGTCTGCGTTTTGTTTCTTTCATAAAAACCTCTTCTTGAAGCATTAAAGATACAATCTAAACCATAGAATGTTTAACTGTATCAGTAACTAACGCCAAATGCGCTGCCCCCAACAATGTTTGTGCTCGTTTCTTCTCTTGTTTATTCCCCTTTTAGAACTCGGCGTCGAGTAAAATTTTGTAGACAACCGTAAATGTTAAAGAATCACGTGTTTACCTGTGCGATTCTTTGTTTTTAGGAATCATATTTATGATTTTGGTAAGTATTAGTCGGTATGCTTTTATCTAATTTCTCGAAGAATTTATATACATGTAAACCGTTTGGAAGCTTGACACTACGTTCGTACTCATCCATACTCCAACAGAGTCCGTACTCAATAGAACTCGAATGTAAGGTTATTATTCTTGAAACTGTGATCGAGTCCACCAAATTGTGAAATGATATGAACAGTAATTAATAATTTTATGTTTGTAATAACGAGAGATAAAAAAAATCGCTTAAAAACCTTCAGGGTGTGCTTTTAAATCGTCGTGTAATGTTTGTATGCATGAATAGCGACAATACACGTTTGTTTTGTGTATTAACGTCTGCAGAAGCCCTTGGGATATGTTTGTGACCTCGACCTTCGGTGTGTTATCCCTACACTAATGAATATTTATTTTTTATCATTTAAGCAGTTGTTAAAATATACATTATTCTTTTTTTCCCTTCTAGGTTACTTTCCTACCTCTTTCTAGATACTTTGTTCAGTTTTGTTTACATCCGTTCTTTCGTAACTTAAGAACACTTCAGTAAATTGTATTAATATATTTTCATGAACAATATATTGGCTGTCAATCCAAAGGTCCGACGTTCGAATCCCAGTCCAGGAATTGGAAATTTCTGAGATGCTCTCACGTGCCTCCAGCTAAAGTAAGAGGCTAGTACTGGTTCTTCCCAAGAATGTCGGCTTAATTCGCGTGTATCGGTGCTACATGTATACACCGTGTACGTTAAAGGACCAGATTGTCTATTCGAAAACTGCTGTGCTAAGTTAACCAGACAATCTTTGAAATTCTATAGTAGGGTAGAAAATTATATTTAGGACTTTGAAAAACGATATGAACAATAGATATTTAGGAAAACATCTCGGGATTAGAGTGGTCTGTTTTTTAAATACAACGTTTATATTTTTGCACTGTGTTCTCTGAAAAACAGAAAGACAAAAAAGTGATTTTACTTTCGGAACGCAAATTACTATTAAGTAACAGGTTTCCTATCCGCATGGCTATCTGCACATACAAAATAGTGTCAATTACACAAACATAAGAAGTATATACTGACTTGATTTTCAATAATTCTTAGACCATCACTTTTTGTTCGGACATTAAAACTAAATTTACGGAAACATACGGAGTATTCATGAGCGTCAGATGAATACGTACAGACAATAATAAATTTCCAGCTGTTGCTTGAACTTTAACATTTGAGTTTTTGCATAGAAATTTGTTTGATCTGCACAGTTCGCCATTCAGTGTTATCTTTTTAGTCCGACCCTTTTAACAGTTAATGGTGCTTACCAAATTGAAAAATGGACAAGTTAATTGTAGAAATTTAGCGGGGTGAGAGTTAAGAATAACAATGTTTTTAAGAAAGTCACTCGGCGCATTTAGAGACATGACATAAAGAACGCTGTGTAAATAGCATGACGTCGTCGTGCATGTCGTGAATTTTTTATTTCACATTTATGCGAAAATTTATGTATAATCAGTAACTTAGCATCAAACATTTTGAATATTTAGAAAAAGCTTGATAGCATTTTAATGAAATTTAACTTAACTGTGTATTTTATGTCCAAAATTGGCCTGTTATCTATAAACCTCTGTTTTCTTATGGTGCATGTGTGGTTCTATTATTTCGGATGATTTTGCTTAGATAACTAAATAACACTGTCTCGTTTCTAATTTCTGCTTGAACACAAGAAAAACTATGATTTCCCAGTACTGTCACTTATACAGGTTTCCTCAAGGAATGACTGATATATGACTGATCGTAAACTATATGGTTACCAAACATGTATAATGGAGTCGAAAATATTAAATTAAAATGGCCCTCAAATTGAAGAATTCAGTAACTACTGACTGAATAGCTAAAGAGAACGCACACCTTCATATTCGTAGTTTTAGATGGCGTATATCACTAATTTTGGCATATTGTGCCCCTGCATCATCAAACTATGCCATGCAGTAACTTGTTACACTACTCTAACATTAAACAGGTGAAATCAATGGAATGGTTTTAGGTGACCGAAAGTGAAGTTGACAGTAAACGTTCTAGTTCTAAACAACCTCCACATGTCAGTTAAGTTGAATAAAAATAAGCAGATTTTTTACTTCGTTATGCAGGGTATTAACAAAACCATCAGGAACAGCTGTAATGAAACTTACAATAAACCATAAACTAAGCGTATCCGCTGTATATACGACGTTTACGATGAAAACGATGGATAAGTTAAACCATGCAGTGGTGTCAGGAAGAAGCGATACTGAGCATTTCAAAAGCTTCGGAAGTAACAAAAATTGATCGTGGGAAAGAAACTTGGCCTGCTCTAACTAGAAGACCAATATCTAGCTAATAACGGACCGATATTGATTTGATTGGGGTTAAAGGAGGGTGCTTATTTCACGATAGGGTAAAGTCGCATGCCCCTCGCCGATTACATCATGACCACATTTTACCATTTAAGAATTGGATGTATACATAATTTTCTACCAAACTTGTACTGGAAAGGCTTACGGAAGCCTTTACAATCTAAAATTATGACTTTATGTGTCTTTGCAAGAAAATATGTTTATTAGAAAGTTAGATTGAATTAAATGTATAATAGTGTTCTAACTGACTAGAAAAAAAGGTTACCGGTGGAATTCTAAACATAAACTCTCATAAAAACATAACTTTTCAAAACACATGATTACAATCCACCAAAGACTACAGTATCAAATAATAACGATATGAATGTTACATTGAACAAAATGTTCAAATATCAACACAAGTTATACCAAATCAGCCAAGTACAGTAAAGCTCTGGCAGTTTTATGCTCTTTGGTGAATGAAACTCAGCATGAATAGGATTTAATAAATACACCACAAGCCCGAGGTGTTATTAGCTTGGTTTCTATTATTTCATCTAAATTATCAGTCATCAAGTTATCTCCCTTAATTATTAACTGAATAAACACCCATTCTTTTTTCCATCGGAAAGGAAAATGTCTACAGATTTGTCGAATACTCGTTTTTCACAGATCCGAATTCTAATGTTAATAATTGGTCATTCTGTTTGCTACACTTTGTTACCATAAATCTCATATCTGCTCTGACTTTTCCTACAATTTCTTGTATTTCACTTTTCCCACACGATCCTCTCTTGAGGTTTATTTTGCATGAGAGCAGTTCCACATTCATGACGTTACTTCTCAGCAATGTGTCTATAAAATTTCGCAGTGATTGTAACGTAAGTGTAACCAACCATAGCTTTACTTGTTCCAAAGCCCTTATTCTAGGACACAATTTAAATTCATTATCTCCAGTGTCCACATTAACTAATTTTAGGTATTTTAAATCCACGAGTTTCGGCAATACATTTAACAAAGCTTCACCAAATGTTAGAGATCTATTGGCATCCAAATCACTATTGCTTAAGTCAAATGTTAAATACTGTAACTTCAGAGCACCTTCAAGACAACTGGTTAGTTTTGTTGGAATATCTACGTCTGTTTCAATATTGCATGATTCAAGCTGGCTAGTATCCAGATTCGCAATAATAAAAGGCACACGCCTCAGGTCAAGCGTTACTAGTTTTGTATGTCGTTCAGATCTATGTTCCGTTTTAGTTCCCAAACTGCAACCTTTAAAGCCATGTTTATTACATTTTACACGAACTAAAGAAATTTGTATCAGATCTGTTTTAACTGCTTTAACTGCAAGTTGTTCATATATACTGCTGAGATCATCATGTTGCAGCATGACAGTGAATAAATGCAATGACCGGAGTTGTGTTAGATTATTTAGTGAGAATTCTTCCAATTTGCAATCACTTAAAACCAGACATTTTAAATGAGTGTACCGGGGAAGAAGGCTGACAGCTTCTTCTTGTTTTATGTGCAGCTTAGCAAGACTGTCAACAGAGGAAGGACCATTGATGCCACAGCATGTTGAAACAGACAAAAGTGTATCTGTACTGGCCTGAATGAGTTTTTCGACATCAGTTTTTTGAGTTTCGTCGTCAATATAGAGATCTGTCAGCTGATATGTAGTACTGTCGTAACCAGCTCGATCACTTTCTCTTGAACATGTTAACCAAAGAGTCTGAAGGGCTTTTAAATTTGAATTGCATTCTCTGTACCTATTATACCTGATATTAGTTTTGTATGACATGAATCCATGGAAATGCAACTGCCTATATTCAACAAACCGTTCGTCCTTACTAAGTATATCCAAAAGTTGTTTATTTAGAGTTTGTAACCCTTTAGGACAAAGACTTGCTAGGAAAACAAGAACATTTGATAGCTCGAGAAAGTCTGATACCTTTGAAAAGTAGTTTGTTACCGTGGCAGGTAAACCAGTTGATTCACGATAATTCATTGCAATATGAACAGCAGACATGAATTCATGGAAACTACTGTGTAAAAAGTGAAGTTTGATCTTTCGTTGTGATAACGTTGCGGGCACTTTATTCCTTGAGACAATGCCTACATTACACAGCATTTCCATGTCCTCACTGGTTAAACCATGCAGATTTTGCTCCAATTGCTCATAACCAAACACTAGACCCGATGTATTCACATCATCAGAAAATAATGTCGAATACGCAAACTCTGCTAAATGTTGTAAAAGTGGTACTTTTTTCCACTCATCTGGAAACGTAGTTGTTTCAACAGAGAGCATTTCTTTTTGTTGACTGTTTAATGTTTTGCTTCTGATGAACAACATTTTAACTGTTTTACCATACACAACTGATTTACATGTATTCGATGACACTTCCTCACACCATTGGCAGATCAGCTGCGTAACAACAATAGGAATTTCAGATAAATCTTCAAGATCATTCTTTCCTAAAAAATTAATAATCTCTTTTGGATCTCTTCTTGTGTTGTACATGCAATTCAAATGCTTCACAACGGCATTAACGAGTTTTTCATGATCATTTTTACCAATACCTTTTATTGCAACCTGATGGTCAATTTCACTGGTTCTCAGCCGAATGATATCAAGTTTAGACGTTCTTGATGTAGTTAGAAATGTACATTTTTTGTAAGTCTGCCTTTGTGGTACTTTTTGACCCGGCGGACAGGATGCTTGCACCAGAGAGTGATTCCACTCATCTAAACCATCTATAACTATAAGACATTTTTTTGTATCAAGTATGTTTACGAGAAAAGTTTTGTTACTAATACAGCTGACTTGCTGAATGATGATATCTTCTATGTGACATAAATTCGTCTCGCGAAGAGAAACGTAAAACAAAAAGTCAAACGATTTTAAAACCACTAAATCCGTGTTAGAGAAAAAAGAATCTTTTTCCTGTAGATTTCCTTTAGAAAAGCAGGAACATAACGCAGTATGAGGTTTGGATTGAGAATGGGCAACACACCAGGCTAGCACCATCCGCTGACAAAACGCAGTTTTTCCGATACCTGCATCTCCAGTAACATATATATTTTTGCATTCTTTATTGAACTTGAAAAATACATCGTGGTATGAAAGTACTTCAATCTCTTTGCTTTGTACTCTGTGATGTTCAAGTATTTTCATCATAGGGGAGACATACAAGTCTAGCAATGGCGCATCTTCTTCTTCCAATAAGGGTGATACTTGTAATTTTGAATAGTTTTCTTCGTAGGTCTCAATAAGTCTTCGCTGAAGAACTTCAAAATAAACAATGCACAAATCAATATATATGAGATATATATCATACTAAATAAGTAATGTTAATAATTCTTGTATCATTATATCATTATATCATGTAATAGGGCTGAAGTCTGTTTTCTGTAACTGGAATATTTAGATGGGTGTTTTATGAAATTATATACCAACGTATTTTAGAGATATTTACCCTTCCTTTGTTGTTTGAGTCTCTCATTTTGTCCCATTAAGACCATTCTGTGTCTGGAATAATCATGTTTGATATTTGCATTTACTCGTTTTTGAAATAGTACGGATTCATTGTCAACAATTATTACTTCATCTGAATGTCCATGCAGTAAAGCGAGTGATTCCAGGCTGTCTGTTTTGTGTTCGGCATTGTACCCTTTATAGAGATTTTTCAATGGAGTTTTTGTTTCAGTTTTTTTTTCTTCTTGTTGCATAGCTGTTTCGTCATTTTCTATCTTTATATCATTATCTAATATGATACTTTTGTCTTCATCAAGATGATCTTCATGATCACTGCGCCCTGCAGTTGAAACATCGCTTTCTGCTTTTCTGTTTTGTAATTCTTCTTTTTCTTGGATAACTTTAGAGTAGGCTTCGTTTATTATTTGTACAATATCATCTGCCTTTTCACTCAAACTTGTTTCTGCCTCAATTCTTGCTGTTTCAATTGATGTAAGCGAACTGGCCGTCTCCTCTCTTAGACATTCTTTGAATCGATCAGTGTGTTCCTTAATTGAATCTATTGCCTCTTCAAGTAATTTGTATGCGTCCTTTTTCACTATTGTCAAACTGTCTGATCTAAGCTGTAATTGACAAGAAAAATATTGTAGTGAGTCATATGTGCTTTAAAAGTGTTCAATAAATTATCTTTTTCTAAACAATGACACGTTTCTCCATGTTACCAAAATCTTCATTTTAACATAGTCACAAGCCTTTTCTTTACTTGTTTACGGGTGTATTTCAATAATTTTGTACATACGCATTTCTTTCAAAAGTCTCAATGTAAAAATACTACTCCAAAATCGCGTACTTCTTATTAAAAAACTGTTCGTAGCTACTGACACGTAACATCGGCAAATTATGTTAAATACAATTATACAGGGAACTTAAACGTTGTGCACCTTTACATACAAACGTAAGTTCATTTTAGATTATGGCCCGCAAAATATAATTGTCTTCGTTGTTATTCGCTGATTTACCATAAATTGTTATGCCCATATAAGGAAAGAATGGTGTTGTCACTGTGCCCAAAATGGCTGCCATTTCAGTATATAGGTGGTATTCAAATGGCTATATCTTTTTTTTTTTGTATACCGATTTTGATACTTTTTTCATCATTGTTAATGTTCCACCTCGTTCTTTCTAAAAATATTTCCAAATGTTACATTTCCCCCTACAAAACAGTTTCTGTGGTTCTTTTTTAAAAATTCTTTTTTATTTCAGTATTATTTAATATAACTACTCAGAATATTTATGTAATTGTTGAAAAAGAACATTTGAATAAAAAACAATTTTATCACGATTGTCAAAGATTTGCATTTGATGAGGATGGGAATGTGGAAGAATTATTTAAAGTTTGAATTCAATCCATTAAGTACTAACAAAAATATATTGAAAGTGTATCAAAAATACATGAAATTCTAAGTAAAAATGGGCATTATTCATGAAATGTGACCATGACTGAGAAAATGGGTTCAGATGAGGAATTTTGACATTTTCAGGTTTTTGCATATTTAGAAAGTATATTCATTCAGAAATAAATCCTGAAAATTTCAGATGAAAATCTTCAAAATTGTCAATTTTATGACAGATTTTGTAACATAGATATTAAAAATAAAACCAGTATATTTCAGTTTTCCTTTCTTTCTAGTTTATTTCTCACATACTGGTAATGGCTAACAATTCTGAATTTTTTTTTATCTTTTGTTACAATTGCATGATATAAGTAAGATCCCTTCTTGATACACATAATGATAATCAATTAAAATCTACAATTTCTATGGAAATATTTCTAAAATTGTGTTACCATGGCAACAAATATATTAAAATCCCTTTTCTTTGATAAAACTTTAAAAAAAACATGTTAGCTTGAAAAAAGGATTTTAAAAAGTAAAATATTTTAAGGCATATGTATTTACAAAAATAAACTGAAAATTTCCCACGAAAATATTAAGAATATTTGGTTTTATGACAGTTTTTGTAACATGGGTAATAACCATAAGAATAAGATAGATTTGTCAGTGTTTCTTCATAACTTGTCTTTTACATGCTGATGCTAAATGACTACTTTGGAGAAAAAGAACCTTCTATTACTATGAAATTTTATTTTTGTGATGCTTACTTAAAACAGAAAATACAGCTAATTTAAATCTTTCATATTTTCTATAAAAGCATTATTCAAATTGCGTTACCAGGGCAACATATGCAATAAATTGCTTTTTCTACAATAGTACTTAAAAATAAAAGCTTAATTTAAAATAATGTTTCTTGTAAATTGAATATAATGAAGTATATGTATTCGAAAGTAAAATTTGAAAATTATATGTGAAAAGATATAAAATGTTTGTTTTTATGACAGATTTCGTAACACGTGTAATAACCACAAGAATAAACTATTTCAGTCGTTGTTTCTTCAGTTTGTGTTTTCACTTATTGGTAATCACTGGCTATTTAAAAAAAAAAGAATCTAATCTTCTTTTACAAAGAATATTTAGATATTCACTTAGAGTGCAAAGATCTAGCTGGCTAAAATACTTCACATTTTCTTTTCTATAAAAACATTATTAAATTATGTTACCATGGCAACATATGCATTTGATTCTGTTTTCTACAATAGTACTTTAAAAAGAGCTAAATTTGGAAAAGTGTTTCAGATAACTTGAATATTATAAAGTGGTATGTATTCAAAAACATTATCTCAAAATTTCGTGTTAAAAAAATAAAATGTTTTGTTTTATGACAGTGTTTGTAATATGAGTAATAACTATAAGAATAAGACATTTCTGTCATTGTTTCTTCATAACTTGCCTTTTACCTGCTGGTAATAAATAACTATTTTGAAATAAATGAAACATATATTGCCAGTGATTTTTTTATTGTTTATGCTTATTTTAAAGTAGAATGCTAGAAAGTACAGCAATTAAAATGTTCCCATATTTTCTAGGAAAATTGTGTTACCATGGCGAAGTAAGAATAAACATTTCAGTCATCCCTTTCCTCATAATCTGTTTTTTCACTGGCTACTTATAACTGACAATACAAGAAAGTGAACATTCTTTTACCATTACATTATATACTGTCGATCCCTCATTGAAATACAAATCCATAATTTCAATGAAATATAATTTGAATTATGTTACCATGGCAACATACATACTAAATTCCTTTTTCTAAAAATACTTTAATAATTATCACAGCAGCTTAACTTTTGATGAAGGTTACACTGCTACAAGCTCTGGTGAAAAGTAAATATTTATTTCCAGCCAATACTTTAATGTAGGTAACTGAAACTACAACCTTTACTTGTTGTTTACCCTTAACAGCTAAACACATCTATATGAACAGCAAAACAGGCTCAAGTGTTGTATATTAAAACGTTTGAATTCAACAACAATTTCTATCTTTTACATTCACTTCCTTTTTTCAGTTCTCAGAAAAATCCTCGCCAATCACAATTTCAGTTTTCAGTTGAAGTGGTTTGGGACAAACAGAATCCTTTGACTTTTCAGACAAATACTATTCTCTTATGAGTTCATACAGGTACCATTGTCAGGCTTGTGTCATTCCATGTCAATAATGTTCGTTTGGCAAGGAGGAGTAGATTTTAGTAAGTTAACTGGACTGTCACGTTTAACACTAACAATCCAGGTGTTTCTGCAGACATGATAAAGTGGTCTTCTTCAAAAGTTTAAAATAGTGTGAAAAGATATTTCTCCACTGGTAGAATGTGACAGGATTTAAATCATTGTTGACCAACTGTGCAGTGTTATGACCTTTCTTTGATGACTGACACACTGTGTCAGCAATATCATGTATTATTAAAGGTCTCAGCATTCATCCTCCTCCACAGATTCTTCTAAATTCAAAAGTGCAAGTCAGATTCAAACATTGCATGGTCTGTGATCATTGTTGAATATTCAATCGATCTGTGATATCCTGTAACAAATAAGTAAAACATATTATTTTAAATAATTAACCTAGGAGTCTCTTTATTTAATAAAAGCAGAGTTATCACTATTTGATAATAGATGTTTCTGTAATTTCTTACAACCAGTGCTCTAAAATATTAACAAACAGACTGACAACAGCGTGCTGTCAGTATATAAAATGTACTTTGTTTGTAAATTTTGATTACTGCAAATAGGATGTTCTAAAAAAACATTTATTGAGTTAATCCTTAATCTGCTAAAATTGCAAAATTTACTAATCAATCTTTAAATAGAGACAGTACCTTTTATAGCTTATAGGGGGTTCTCATAGAAAATTAGCTAAGTATCAAAGACTGCACAGATGTGTATGTTGATCTTGATCTGCACTGGTAGCGAAGACAGACATAGCTGCCTCATGCAGCCTAAGGGTTAAAAGTATACACTGTTTTAACAGCTATCAAAAATGGTTGTTACCTAGTAAAAGTCTCCACAGACCGTACCACAGCAAGATGTTATTTCTATTCTAGCTAGCAGCATTGTGAAAATGGAATACCAATACATGTAGTGATGTACCATGATCACAAGTTGTCTGCCCCTTAACCAACTGAGTTGCTTCATAAAAAAGAGGAAACACTTGCCTTCCTGAAAAAAGATTTAAAAGTCTTTGGTAAAAGTATCTGTTATCTTCATGTATCTCAGGAACCTTTACAGTCTTTATTCTAATTGTAGTAAAGTCAAGTTTCACTTTATTTAAACTGATAAATGGATTCAGTCATTTATTTATAGTCAGGTCGTATATCGATGATCAGTACTCCGTATTCCGTTGTATCATGTTTGTACTCTGTGTTTCGTTGTATCATATTGTATCGTACTCCGTGTTTGTATTATCATGTTCAGTATGCATTTGAACTTGTTTTGTAGATAGAAGACGTTTTCATTGGTCAGTTATCTTCATGCACAAATAACAACTTTTGGCGCGAACTAACAATTGCACGGCCCTCTATTCTTCATTCTTGAGAATCATTGTCCGAGTGAACGCAAGTTACTCTAGAACTATTGTTATACTGTAGTAATTTAATGTCCTTACCTTTGGACAATTTACTATGTCATAAGTGTACCTTTGCTAGTCGATTCTGGTAAGATATTTTCTTTAGTATTTGTTCTTTTTAAATGCAATGATAACTTATTTACCGCGAGAGATTATTTTTGTGAAATCTGCATTTTTCACATCTCCTATTGTTTTATTGTAATTCGTATTTTCTATGATCATGATTTTACTGTTTTATGTTGTAGGTTTTTCTCTACACGTACTATACTGGTACTGTCCAATAAATTGAAGAAACCTCAAAATAGTTGCGTTATACAAACTACCTATACTACATAATCTATATTCTTGGTGCAATAAAACTGGTAAAACAAATTCAATCACATCACAATATCTAAGTCAAGAATGGGTTAATCAAATTTGAAAATAATCACATTACAATTAAACTAAATTACAATTAATTGATTTACTTCGAATACTTAATTAAAATTCCTATTATTTAGAACTATATTCTACAAGTTAATGAGATATCAACTTATACACATGTACATGTTATGCTAAGCATTCAAATTATCCGTGTACTTATTGAGTGCCATGGACTTCTCTCAGGCTAATAGCCAATGTAATGAAGACTTTACACCAACTGATCCTCCTCAAAACCAGATTGTTGAAATTAAATTTCAATAATGCCAGTTTTGTCAGTTTAAGCCATTTAATAGTCATAGTACATGTACACACATTGTACAAATCATTAGTGTAGAAGTAGATTTATTTTAAATTGGCTCCAACAAAACCTAGACAAAGGTATAAATAAATAATATATTGCAATAAACTTTTAATAAGAGCCATAAGCTGCATGTTACTTTCCTGATTCCTCAAAGCACATCCAAAATATATTACATTTTCTTGGGATCTTAAAGTAAACAGATCAATTTCCTGGCTGTTGTGGAGTATATGAACCAGCTGTATAGTGGAACGAACCATCAAAGGAACAAGAAATATTATCTGAAAGAAGATACATTACATGTACTTTAAACATTACAAAAAATCAAAAACTTCATGAATACTAAATTAATAATGTGATTGTGAAAGGTTTAATTAACTTACCACAAAATACTATAAAAGTTATTATACTATGAATCTATTTTTAAAGGATCATAAATTGTTTTACATACAGCAAGGCTAAACATTTCAAAATCAAAAAGATTTTCATTATATGGCATAAATTCCCACTATCCAAAAAAAAAAACATCCTGTTACAAAACATTCTGAAGCAATAATAATGGAAAGAGAGTAGTCACCAGACAGAAATAACATGACTTATGAGACCCACAGCAAAAACAGTTACCATTTTATAAATGGAAGTGTCTAGACATCCGGTAACCAGAAACCTAGCCGGTGTTCTAGCCAACCGGTAACAGAACGCCTAGCCTATCCAAATTTCAATCCTATAGGGGTTTTCTAGGTGTCCGGTAATCAATTCTAAAATATTGTATACACCTTACAGGTGAATATTCAAACCTATGCCAAAAAAATGATACAATAATTTTATTTCCATACAGTATTCATATATAAAAAGATCACAAAACAGCTAGAAAAACATTCGCGGAGAGGCTAGTCGTATTGTTGCCGGACAGCTAGAATGGAAGGTAGGCGTCCAGTTACCGGGCATCTGCATATTTCCTTTTAAAATACCTTGGCTACTACTTGATAGGGGTCTTTTCGAGAACTGATGTGACACAGTCAGGCATCTATAAGTCTGCATCAAATTTATTAATTATCATTGCTACATGTATATTGTATTTTTCCATAATAATGCTTACTATGGACAATGAACTAATTTGATGAATCCTGGTCACCTCAAGTAAGAAGCTGCCTGACTTAAATAATCTTTGTAATAACCCAACTGGCCATTTTATATTAAATACACAGGTATAGTGAAATCATTTGTTTTTAGTGGCCACAAGATAAATTTCATAAATTTCCCTCGGTATGTTTTGGATTCACTTCCGGGTAAAAGACCGACTTATTTCAGTGAAAGTTTCAAATATATTAGAGAATCTTCATTAATCATGCTGCAAATATGGCCAAATAAGTACCTTAAAACTGGTAGTAGGTGGTCTATGAATGTGCACATCAACTTCTGCATATCAAAATGTTCGTCAGAATATGTAGTTTTCAGAACTGCCTGATGCCAGTTTCTAGTCACTGGGCAAAGTTCTCAAATTCAAGATGGCCGCCAACATGGCCGCTGATACATGAAAATGATACCCAATGCATAAAATTGCAAAGTAAAAGCATTGTACTGTTGTAAATTAATTTGGAGTTATTATAAAAATGTTAAAGTTATAAATCTGCAAAATTATATGCATTTATCGATATGAAATACAACTTTCTGACACATTTTATACCAATTTTATATGGACTTAAATGTGATGAATACTATTTTCTTGAACATACGGTCAATATACTTTGTTTGTATTCCTCTATTTACTGTTGTTCCTTACACAATGCAATCCCGTGTTGAACAAGTGATAATAAATTGTAATAATATTATTATTTTGTTAAAGGATACATTCAAATTATTTATAATATATATATTTATAAGTGGGTGGGGTAATTCAATATAGAACACAATGTATATCTAATAACAGGTAAAATAAAAAATAAATTGATAATCATCTTCAGTTTTGTATACATCCTACTACAGTTTCATTATCAAAACAATGTATAAAGTACGAAATATATATTTAGACGAAACGTATCAAGTTTATTTAAAAAAAAGGCCGCCAAGATGGCTGCCGCAATGTTTTTGCTATGGCAGCAACACCTTTGAAGAATATGCTATAGCTTGTTGATTCTTTGCGTTATAACTGTCGTACATATGTTGATTATTTAATTGTATTGTGATTTATAGAGTAAACTGTATTTTCTTTTTGATATTTATAGAATAAACGAAACAGAATATAGGTATATATATCCATACCAGATATAGGTTATAAATGTAACTATTCATATACAAATATCTAATAAATGAATCTTTCCCCTACACCAAATACACAGTGAATAAACACTGCTTAATTTAATTACTTAGATCAAGGGAAACTTTCCCTTACATCAAAGTTACAGGAAATAACGAAACTGTCCGCTCTTCTATTGGAAATACAGGGCCCGAGTTTTTTTGGCTGTGAGGGCCAAAACACCCGTAGTGCACGTTCCATTAATTTCTGCCACTGTGTGGGCAGTCATGTCCAACAAATGTGGGCTGCCAAATCTGGAAACACCACGGGACAAACTGCCCAACAAATGTGGGCCGCCAAATCTGAAAACCCCATAGGACAAAATGCCCAACAAATGTGGGCTGCCAAATCGGAAAACCCCATGTACAAAATGCCCAAAAAATGTTGGCCGCCAAATCTGAAAACCCCATGGGACAAAATGCACAACAAATGTGGGCTGCCAAATCTGGAAACCCCATAGGACAAAATGCCCAACAAATGTGGGCCGCCAAATCTGAAAACCCCATAGGACAAAATGCCCAACAAATGTGGGCTGCCAAATCATGAAACCCCATTGACAAAATGACCAACAAATGTGGGCTGCCAAATCTGAAAATCTCATGGGACAAAATGCCCTGTGGGCTGCCAAATCTGAAAACCCTCATAGGACAAAATACTGAGCATTCAACTCCAGCATTAACAAACTATCGGGAATTAATTATTTCCAGTCGTCGACCTGGTGGATACTCAAAATGGCCTGGACATTCCCTGCCAACCATGTGGTAAATGCAGGGAGAAATAGATCCTTGAGAACATACACTACACAAAATGGTAACCTCCCTGGTTTAATATCTTACATCATATAAAATTTACAAGGGTAATCTCCCCTTTGTTTTACATCCTAAACTGACCAATCATAAAATAGGCAATTCATGTACATTATTTACAATTACAAGTGTAACCTCCCCTGTCTTATATATTCTGAATTGATCGGTTGTAAAATTTCACCAACATCATGTAAAATTTACAAGGGTACTCCCCCTGTGTACATCCAAATATAAATATAAAAACTAAGACTCCTACCGTGATCATCACGGAGGACACCCTACCTTATTTGAAATATTGCTTACTCTTGGAAAGTGACCCTCCGGTCAGACGGAGAATCACTCTGCTCCTTCAGTTCAGGGCAATCTCTTCTCAGGTGATCTCCCTGACAATTAAAGCATCTCCCTGGAGATCTAGGCAAAATACAATTCTTCAGCCAATGACTTCCCCCACAATTAAAGCAGCCTCCCCCATTCCGACTAGGACTACCTGATCAACCCGGACAGTTTTCCCGAGACTTATTTCTTCCAGGATTATACGGAGAGGGAGACAATGATTGTTCAACTTTGGCGGTAAGTTCAGACATAGCTTTCTACAAATCTGTCTGCTGCTTAGTAGCGTTTTCTTGGTATTTAAGTTGGCTTTTGCTAGCGGTCTCCTGGACTTTAATCATACTGTTTAGTAACTCTGAGAGGGCATGTTGCGTTGGGCCTGGAGCGACTTTAGAACTAATAGTCGGACTTGAACTATCTGAGTCTGTACTGGAGGCAAGCCTCTCTGAACATCTCGGAATTGACTTCCTAGTAGCCCTAATATTTGGACATTCCTTATGCGGAGACATATTGTCCTGTAATGCATTATGGCACTGTTGAAATTCCTTAGCACGTTCTAAGCACAAGCGTACCGAATTTAGTTTGAGATGGACCATATGTTCAGCTGCACTTACGTCCCGCATTCCATAACAAAAACGGGTTACAGCCTGTGATTCTATCAATTCCTGGTCAACGGATGGAAATGCCTCAGTGGCCAATTCTAACACCCTATCTGACCAATCGTCAAGGCTCTCATCCGGGCGTTGTGTAGCAGACTGAAGTTGGACTAGATATCTTTCAGTGTGTGTGTGGGGAGGGGAGAGGGGATGAGGGTGGGTGGGGGTGTTAAATCCCCAAAATTCCGTTCCAATTTTATAATTAGTTCTGCATAGGAGATGTTAGGCCTACGTCTGATTGAGTTTGAGAAGAACTCCCCTTCCTTCCCGGAAAGGTTCAATTCTATATGAAATTTGCTCTGTTCTTCCCTCACTTATTATAACGTGCATATGTTTCAAACTTATGACGGAAGGTTCGCCAACTTGAGGTGCCATCATATGGTGGCAGTTTTGGCAGCTTAAAGTCTCTTTTGGAATTTTCTTAGGGTCTTGCAGAAGGTTGTGCGAGGGCAACCCAATTTTGGTTCATAAACCGCACACCCGAGCTATTATAGTCTTGCAAACCAGAATTACTGGGGAGCACATGAGGCGCCTGCTGTTGAGTCCCCAATAGCCCCTGGGGGCCCAGGTTTCATGGTTCAAGATGGAACCATTGGTTGGTAAATTGGCTTGAGCCACAGCACTCACTTGATGTTCATAAGGGGTTGTATCTCTTGAATCCGAATATAACAGACCGGAACCTCCCCAAGGGTACATGATCTGAGCCGCAATCGACTCATTTACCCTAGGTAAGATCTGTGCCCTTGTGGCAGGCATTTGGAACGGTGCCGTAGCATGCATATTTGCATAAGCTGGGGTGCGGATCATGGGAGTACCCACGGCATCAGCTGGCATTGAAGCAACCATAGTGTATGGTGTCGAGGCCACTAAAGATACATTAACGGGCATTTGCGCAAAGGACGTAGTCGTATGGTAAGATGGCAATGCATCAACTATAATATTTGGGATTGAGACCAGACCGGACCCAGCTTTACTGGTTGGAATGGATTGAACCCCAACGATACCCATTCCGCGTGTCAGGGGTTGACACAAATGACTACCCCTGGGTTGCGGTACGCGAGAGGGAGCTTGTATATTTGTACTAAGTGTGCCACTCATACAGTAGGGTGTTTGTGCAACAACATGGTCACTAGCTCCATGTGGAAAGGATCGAACCACCGTTTGTTCCACCGGTGAGATGTGGTACAGGAGCCATATCTGTACTAATTCTAGGGGCCTGAACCCCGGTGTCAACCACAGGGTAGGGTGGTCGAACCAGAGCGTTCTGGTCAGGTGGACGGATATTATTCCAAATGCAGCTTGTGGGTTTGGGTGCAGAAACTGTTGCGGGTACATTTGTGTCAATAGGAGGGGGATGATCGCCTGTGCTGTCCATATGGTAGGGTGGTCTAGCAATAGCATCCTTGCCCCCGTCAAGTGGACGGGGTTGATCCCAAGTGCCACCTGTAGGATGTAGTGCGGGCACAGTTCCTGGCACATTTGAACCAGTTGTAGGGCCCTGCAGCCCTGTTCCTCCCCTATAATTGGGTGGTTGTACCAAAGTGGACTGTTTTATGTCGGGCGGACACAGCCTATTCCATATTTCAGCCTTAGATTGTTGTACTGTACCCAAAACTGGTACAGCTGTACCATGATGAGGGTCAAGTACCCCACTCCCATCCATAGGATAAATCGGCATATACTTGGATGCTGGTACAATTGTACCCTGCTGCGGAGCACATTCCCCAGAACCACCCAAAAGATAATTTGACACAAAAGCTGATGAGGGCGTATTCGTACCAGGCGGAGGTACTTGCCTCCCGGTACCACTACTAAGACACGGATGCGGGCGTATTTGTACCATGTGGAGGTACTTGTCCTCCGGTGCCACTAATAATAATACTTGGCACGGAAACCGATGTGGGCGCATTTGTACCAGCGGAGGTACTTGTCCCCCAGTACCTCTTGATGCCACAGTCAGAACTGGTTTATATGCAGCAGGAGTCTGGCACACTTTGCCAGCGTAGAGATTCGATGCTGCTTGACACGTCGGTTCAGACATACGGGAGGCGGCGGCTCGGCCCCTCTGAATATTCGCCTGATGCGATACCAAAGATGAACTCTTTTCATTTGTATTTGGATAAGGGGAATGATCCCTCGTGCCACCCGTAATGTTCGAAGATGTATGCATTGCTGGATCAGACATACGGGAGGCGGGGGCTTGGCCCCTCTGAATATTCGCATGATGCGATACCAAAGATGAACTCATTTCATTTGTATTTGGATAAGGGGAATGATCCCTCGTGCCACCCGTAAGGTTCGAAGATGTATGCATTGCTGGATCAGACATACGAGAGACGGGGGCTTGGCCCCTCTGAATATTATTGCGATCCCAAAGATGAACTCATTTCTATAGATATAAGTAAGCATTTTATTTTTATAGAAACTACTTACGTCTTACAAGTAAACTTTAAATCGCAAATACAGTTTATGTATGAGTTGTGCGTAGTTGACGTATACAAAGATACCCCATTAAAAAGTGCCTAGATAGCTTCCTGCATATGTTCTCAAAGACCTTCTTCAATTTAAGGCTTTGCTACAGTTTGTTCTGCTATAATTACCTCATACTACAAAGTATGAGAAAACATATGCTTTCTTAAATAATGGCCGCCAATAATTTGCCACGGACAATAATTGGCAAAAACGTCAAGTACTTCTGCAAAAGCTTTGGACTTAAAAATCGTACTGAATGATAGCCCATATCTACCATATAGCAGCCAACAACTTTCATCATTCTAATCTTATTATTTTAATAAATATTGCTATTATAATATTCTGTTTCCCATGGGAAATGGCCGATTTCCTATGGGAAACAGCCATTTCCCATGGGAAAATTGCTTTCCCATGGGACGGTGTTTTCCCATGGGAAACATTTGGGAAATCTTTCCCATCGGAATTTCCTATGGGAAAACCTTATTTTTTATTTTCATATAAACTATTAGAAAAACATCATAGCTGTTTTATAAAAATACTTTTATGGCACTGGCTAGTTTATTTGTTTAAATAAAAGATAATTTAGTTTTCCCATGGGAAAGAATTCCTTTGGGAATCCCATAGGAAATTGTTCCCTTGGGAAAAGTTTCCCATGGGAATACTTTCCTATAGGAAACTGTTCCCAAGGGAAGCGTTTCCCATGGGAATGCATTCCAATAGGAAATGTTTTCTGTATGAATTTTTCCCTAGGGAAGAGTTATGCAAAAGAATGTAGCCAGCGCAAATCTACAGATCGCGTGGTCGTGAAATCGGTCCTCGGGCGAGGCGCCATCCGCACTATCTTCTCCACTACGAATTGATTAAAGACATTGTGTCTAAAAGCGGAAGTGTTATAGATTTAATTCTTTTTTAGGCTCGCTAAATAAAACAAATCGTTGACGCTTAAAGATTTTCTACTGGAGTAAAATACACTTTCACCTTCAAAAATGACCTTTTGGGCGAGTTCATATACTAAGATTGGTCTGGTAGTCGGATCCTCTCGGCTGATGATTCACTTTAGAAAATCTGTTAAGACTGCACAGTGCATATCGTGTAGGTTCGAACCCATGATGATTTTAGAGTATAAGCAATTATAACTCAGTTAGTACGTACACATTCGAACCCATACCTACAATAAAGACATGGTGTTTGGCGTTCAGTCTAAATCACTGCGACAAGTATTGGTTAATGTCATTTTAAGTGTAAAACGTGTATTCAGGTAACTATAGCACCCTTAATTACACAATTTGAATAAAATAATAAAATGAAAGGCTCTATAGAAAGAATTTTATCACATGCAAGATTTGTTATGCTGAAACATAAAATTTCTTGTTTCTTTGTAGGGATAACGCATGTTTTTCGTGTTACAACATATGCAGAATCCCGAGGAGTTCTAAATACATGTATGTTATTACACGAAATGGACATGAGTTAAAACTATTTAAGCATAAAGCACATAAACGAATGCAGAATTAATATATAAACTCTACCTCAACGTCATTTAATTTCAATGAAATGCGCAGGGATATCTGTTGTTTCTTCACGCTGACGTTATTTCCATTGAATTATAAATCCGTTATGGGCCGTAATACCTTAGCGCTTTACCACGGAACGTGCATATATTAGACTGTTTTATAACAGCACGTGAATCTATCTGTTAACACATGTTTTCTCACTTCTTAAGACATCTCCGAAAAGTGACTAGAACAGCAGTTTTATGCTAGAATATCTACGAGCGACCAAGTAAATCCGAAGTAAAACGACGGTAACCTCAGAACTGCATTACACTGGTTTATTTTTTGGCTTTATTTCATTCACACAACGTCAAAACATCAATAAAAATGTATGTGTAGTTCATATGTGCATGCATATTTGTAAGTATACAAGCACTCAGAATAAAGCGTGCATGCATAAAATTAAACGCCTATTATGGAACATGTATATGCACACGCGTATATATATACAAGCACATATAATTTCGCATGCGCGCGTTAAATTATACGCGTGTGTAGATATAAATTTACGCGTACACTTATTAATGTATAAGTAAACGAGTATATATAGTGCAGCTAGAATGTGCGTGCACGTTTAAAATATAATACCTGTCCACCCGTGCGTTAATATGTTGGTGCACGTGAACATGGATATGTCTATATAATTTCTGGCAGCAGCCTTGCTGTTTAATAACAAATAAATGAAATTAAGATGTTGCTGTTTCAAAACCATGACTTACATGTAGATTACTTAAATCATATTGTGTCAGTTTGTATCAATCAATATGTGTTCAATGTATGTTTTTTTTGATATTTTTTTAGAATTTAATAACATTCTAAAGGTTATTTATTCAAATCTTAAAAAGATGTCATTGTAGAGCAGTATTCCATATTTTACTGATATCATATCTCACAAGCTTACAACTGAACATAAAATGTCGAAGACATTATTACGTATGTTGTATATTAATCATTTTTACATTCTCTTTTTACAAATAAATGACTAGCAAACAGTTAATAAGTTTAAATTAGTATTTTATGTAACTGCTAAAGAAATATTCTATTAGATGCTGTTTTAATCTTCGAATTTACATTTCAGCCTGTTTTAGTTACTTTTAGCAAACATATGTATACTTAAAGATCGAACCGTGTCATAATGTGAAAATGATATTATATATATAATTGGTAAGGGAGATAATAAGTACTGTCTTAAATAACCAATATTTTGTTACACAGTTACCTTCCCTTTACAAAGGTAGGACTATTTGTTGATGATCATCTTTTGAGCATTATTCCATTTCTGATGAGAGAACATTGAAAATAAAAGTTGTTGTATCATGCAATGACATAATATATGACAATATTTACTTTTTTATTCCATTTTTTAAATATTCTTTAAATTAGGTACAATGCCTATATCTGATATACATGTATTTTCATAATTTACTGATTACCCACACCAATTATGTAACTTAGTTTTACTTATGTCGGTATATATGACACATTTTATTCATGTAATAGTTCTTTTCACGTATTGTTTTCCGTCAATAAAAAAACAACAAACAATTTGCACATTAAACAAGGAGCTGCGTTCAATAAACTCTTGATGCCCCCGGTGGCGATACAAAGCAACCTAAGTCCAAAACGAGGTCAAGTTCAAGGTCAAGGTCAAACTGAGGTCAGGTGATGTCTGAAGATGAGGAATGGTCACAGGTTACATCTGCATTAGTATCAAGTCATTCTAGTTAGGGTATTGATGCTAGACGAAACGGTCCGATTTGGTTAACCTCGTACGGACGGACGGACGAACGAACGAACGAACGGCGGATGAAAGGACGGACCGACAGGACAATCACTATATGACTCCCGCATCAGTAGATGCCGGGCGCATAAAAGCCTGCACCTTTACTTAATATGAATTTTAAAGTATTACACATATTTTATGTAAGTGTACATAGATTTACCCCACCCACTAAGCTGTTTACTTAGCCCTTGACTGCTGGATTAACAGATAATAATTTAATTAAAAGCTGTCATGTCAAATACTTATGATATAGTTTATGAAATTCTGAACATCATAAAGCATAAAACTTGTAAAATATAATCAAGTAATTAAAAGTGATAGAATTATTAAAAGAATGTATGTAAACAACAATTTTTCTGATCATTTTGCATGCAAAATCCATCATATTTTGTAAGAATTTATTTCAATTTAGTTAAAGATGAAATATACTATGTTTTAATCTATTCTGCAACAGAAACTAGTATAAGACTAGGACGATGCCTTTAAATTTGAAATATATTGTCCAATCAATATGTATAGTATGATTTTTAATTTTCGGCGGCCATATTGGCGGTCATCTTGAATTTAAGCACTTTGCCCACCATTTGCATTCTGGCATCAACTGGTTTTGGAAACTAAAGACTCTTACAAACATTTTGATATATAGTTTGCGATGTGCACATTCGTAGACCACCTACCCCCCATGGAAGTGAACTCGTTCGCGACAGTATAACTACTGTTTATAAACGGTACTTACCAAATCAGTAAACAGTATTACAAGTCTCAGATCCCATCATCGTTGAACAAAAGGTAGTTAAACAAAAGTAAACTTCACATGCTTCCCTGATAAAATCCAAAACCGGAAACAGAGCGCAGAGGAAACAACTGATTTTGAATACCACTATTTTTTTACAGGTCTGATGTCTAAATATTCTTTCTGTAGTAGGCTATTATCAATCATGTAACAAGCAGTCGTACTTTAACGGTCAAACTTTTGCTAATTAAAACATGTGTAAGAAAGCTGCGCTCGTAAACTTGGCGCAATTTTAAACGTCGTTTCTCGATATTACGTCATGCCGCATCTGGCCTGGTTTTCAAAGACGACGTCACAAATAATAATACAAGAGTAATGGCCCTTGCAACAAAAATGTGTCATATGATGTGGTTCTGATGTGGATCAACTAATCAAATTTGAATCAAATTCATTTAGTAATAACATAGATGTAATGAAAATGAATTAAAATGTTAACCTGAAATTTTAGGCAACAAGGGAGGATAATTCATGAAATATTTATGTATGAATTATAACACTTATGATACTATTTGATAAACGACACTGTGTCTGAAATCATTAGTCCTCCACCTCTGATTCATGCGGGGAAGTTGGCAGTTACTTGCGGAGAACAGGTTTGTACTGGTACAGAATCCAGGAACACTGGTTAGGTTAACTGCCCGCCGTTACATGACTGAAATACTGTTGAAAAACGGCGTTAAACCCAAAACAAACAAACAAACAAACATGATGTGAAAGTAAGACCTACGCAGGACTTGGTCGCCAAGGTTTTGTAATGATGACGTGGAAGCAGTGTCTGTCGCTAAACATGGTCTTTTGAATGACATAGATATTGTTTTTCGGGAAAGTAAACCTGGCACTAAGTTTTTTTATACATCTGCTTACCTTTCAACATAATTAAAGTTTAAATAACGTTTTGAAAAGCACAATTCTGAATACAAACCTGTTCCAGTTTATCAACTGCCTCCTGCGTCTCTTTTAATGTAGCAAAATACTTTGGGTCTTTTAGAACATCAGATAATGTGTCTATGTAACTGTTGAAATCTCCGTCAGTTATGTCAAAGCTGGATGTATGTCGAAATACTCTTCCGATTTCCCTGGCCTGTTAAAGAGAAAAACAGATTCTTAATCTTTACACTAAATAATATTCGCATATAAACTCACTACAATAATCAGCTCATTGCTTCATTCGTATAGTCGATGAACGTGCATGTAGAGAGATGTTTAAACAATGTAACAATGACTTAGTGTTTGTTCTGTACAACGTACTATTGTGGGTATGGTTATATGTAGATAATTGGCTATATAGGTGCACAACTGGACCCTACTTAAAAATACTCATAATAAATTTCAGTGATATTGAATGTTCCTTCTATGATATTAGGGGTCCTCCATGGCCGAGTGGTTATTGTCGCTGACTTTAAATCACTTGCTTCTCATTCATGTTGGTTCGAGCTTCACTCGAGACGTTGAATTCTTCATGCGAACCTCTACCCAGGAGCCCGCTAGTGGTGAGATAATGCACGGAGGGACACCTGGGGGTCTTCCTCCCCCATCAAACCTGGATAGTCTCCATGTGATTTATAATTGTGTCGGTACCACGTTAAACTCAACAAAATAAATACATCCTATATTAATTTATATGGATATTTTCTAAATAATGGTGGTTTCATTACTTGTCGGCAGATTAAACTTTCTATTTCCAAAGAATAAAAACTCACAATATATCGTAACGCACTTACCTTAAGGAATTTGTTATTTTTATCATGAAGCTTTTCTGCAGTCTTGTTTTGGAAGTTTTTGAAGGTTATTACTACACTGATGATTCCATTGAAATCAACCTCCTCTGTCGTAGATTTGCTGTCATATCCATCTGGTGGCATGAAACATTTCATAACTTCGAAGAAATCAACACACCATTTTTGAGCATCACTGTTCTTGAAAGACGGATCGGAAAATCTGTGAGCTCTTACAATTCTATCTCTAAAGTCGTCACAAACACTGTTAGGACACGGCATATGCTTGGTTTGACATTTCGATCCAATTTTTTTACAAAGTCTGTTAGACGGATTACATATTACTATGCTTTTTGTTGTACAAGAGGTACACTTTGTGCCTGCCGGTAGTCCATTGTTGTTTATGATATCATTATATGTCTGTTGGTGAAAAGTGGTTATTTCTTGAACAACATCATTCTGTATGCCTTCTTTAGTATATAGAAGTGCAAGCCCAGTTTTTATCCAGTTGTGAAAAGTTGAGTCTGACATCTTCACTGTGTTTCCTGCCATTTTTTGCCGCTGAAGAATAAAATCAGTGGTTTACTTGATCAAAAGGGTCATGATAGCCGTAGATCGCCCACTTCAGTGTCACAGCTTAATCTAAATTCATTTGTTTCATAATTGTCATATGTTGAATAAAGAGAACCGTATGTTGACAAGGTTTTGTGTAATTTTGATGGACATATAATATTGGGAGAGTAATAAATATTTGCATAGTATGATGTTAATACTATAGAGATAACACGTTCTTTCCAAAGATTCTGATAACTGGTTAGAATGTTTGTATGTTTGTCTTCAATTGAATGTAGTTCAAATATGTTCAAGAATGAAACTGGACTAACATGTGAAATTGTAGTAAAACATTAAAAACACTCTAGATGCCATTTTCTAGTTCCTATAATTGCTGATTCTTTAAATAATATAATTTAGGTCAAATCAGGAACTGGGCCATCTTGGATTGAAATATTTATCACTAGGCTAAATTAAAGAGAGAAACAACATTTAGCCCTTTAAAGGCAGATTTTCTACTTTGATCAGCAAGTTCGAAACTTGGACATCATTGGCCAAGAAAGGTCAAATCAATGGGTTTTTTTCTCATTCAGTTTGACCTAGTGGCTTCCATAGATTTATTATGTCAAACATTATTAACAGGTTTCAATAGGATGAGGCCAAAATTGTGACATTATAACATTTTGTCGATGACGTACTTGATTTTACTGTAGCAGGAATGATGTTTTCAAGTACATACCTGTCAGTATATTCTTATTTCAACTGGTATACAGCCACCTTAAATCAATTGTGCATTCTGCTTTTACTTAAACCAGTTTTCGGTACATTTTCTCCTTAAAGGTCCTTGCCATATAGTGATAATGTTTTATATACATGTATAATGATGGTCACTGTTTCTAAATCTTATTTAAATGATGTTGTGTACCTATTGGGACTTCACAAGCTTAGAAATTAGTAATTAGGTGATAAATACTTATGTTTACCTCCTATCTGAGGGTCTTTTTATTGCAGTTTTGCTTGCATATTGTACCATTTTGTAAATAATTGGTTTGCACCTTTAAACTATCCAGTATTAGACTGTAGCTTAATTCATATTTTTTTCACGATTCTTGCTTTTTCGCTGCAGTCGTCAGGGCAGGGTTGGTCAATAGTTTTAATATTTCAATTTACCATATTGATTGTGTACATGGTTTCTAGAACTTTCATAACTTTTACATTACTTTTACTATGACCCTCGTTTTGGCGGGAATGTTAGGCTAATAAATATGCAGGTTTGCATAGCAGTGGGTTTGTTCTGTGTTTGGTCGCCGAAACGATAGGTAAAGAGTTTACCTCCTTTCCCCTGACCTGCCTGAACCACTCTCTCTCTCTCTCTCTCCCCCCCCCCCCCCCCCCCCCCCCCCAGATACTAGTTATATTAGGAAATTTTATTTGCTTATTTTTTTGGGTTTTGTAATTGAGAAATTGTTATTAATGAATTGTAAAATTTGAACAACTTAGAAAGGGTAACCAATAAAAGAAAGTGTGAACTGTGTATTGTTTTGTTTTCTTCAAAATATATTCCGAAACTAAAGAATTGATCGAACCTGGGACTTTCAGAGCTCATAATTTGGCTCCTGATACATTACTCAGCGGCGTACAATAATGATAAAAAGGTACCAATGAAAACAGTGACATAATACGTCTGCTTAGACTGTACAACTTTGTTAAACTTTGTTTACTTTACTTGAGCAAATAATATATAATCTAGGTCAAATACTTGTTATCTGATCGTACTAATATGTCTTCTTTTGTCATATCGTTTTCAGTTGAGATTTTACATAATACATAATGTAAAGCCCGTCTGCCATAAGAACCCTGCTAAATAACATACACATTTAATAAAATTGGGAAGGGCTTTATGTTCAACGTTTGTATTAAAACATCAAAAGGCAAGGTTAATATAATACATGAATATCAGAAAATAATTTATTTTTGTTAAAACATAAGCTAAAAAGATATGATAGATGTAAAGGAGATGTATTTAGTACGATCTAGTAACATGTAGGTGAACTTGATCATATATAATTATGTTATCAAAATTTATCTAATTCCTTTCAATTCCAAATATACATGTTTCTTCGCCAGTTTTTTATTTCTTAAAGATTTTGCCATCCGAACCAAAAAGAGAACAATTGTTTATCAAATATCATCATCATATATATAGAAAATGACGTAACCAAAAAAATACGTGCTCACACGTGTAAACTTTACAAGACATTTTATTCCGTTTTTCTCGAGTAGTAGGTATACTACCATCTGATTCGGCACTGAAGTAAGTTAATATGAATGATGAACAAGGGATTCATCAACGTGTGAACGTCCCGGCTAAATTAATACCAAATTGCTTTATTTTATCTTGCCATTCCCAAGATTTTTTCTATGAACTGGCTGTTTTTAAACTTTACAAATATATACTCTATCATTTTTTTCAGCGGTCACCATGCCTGTTTCAATGTTATAGACAGGATGAGTGCACGACCCATTTAAAATTAGATTCAGATAGGAGAACCACTTTGAATAAATTTCATGACAAACTGGTTTAATTTTCTTAAATGTCCACCTCAGTAGGCGTACATAGAATTACATGTAACTAATAATTACAATCTATTATACGTTCCAAAATTTACATGCAAAAAATATTCTCTGAAGAACTAAACATGTAACGATAGCTACACAATTTTTTCAACGAACAACTTTTTTTCGTTTTTACTGTGTAAGTACTTGCATATACATGTACGCCAGAAAGAAACAAGTGGGTATCCCTAATATTTTTTTGCGATATTAAGGTACTTCTCGATTTTGGTTCATTTTTGCAAGGGGTCATAACTCTATTATCCGCCACCATTGTTTCGTTTCTTATGGATATATATATATATATATATATATATATATATATATATATTCACTTCTGGCTACACTACCCAAAGCTACATTTTCTTTACTTTATTTTTCTTAATTGTAAACAGACATTTTTTGATTGCATTTGTCTTTCTTTTAGACAGAAACTGACCAGTTCTCTTTTTACCGACTAAAACATGTTCATTACCAGTTTGTTTCCATTAAAGCGAAGTGTTCGATGCCGTCTGAAATAATTCAACTTTCTATTAAAGGGAAAGGAATGTTGTTTTTATGCTACTTCCTTCTGCTGGGATTTTGTAAAGAATTTAAAGAAAATCGGTGTAAAATTGAGAAAGCTATGAGCATTTAAATATTTGATCAAAAATCATGAACATTTTGTTTCCATTGCAACGTGAAAAATAGTGGATTCATTTAATTTCTAGTTACATATTTGAACTGTATTTACGTATTTCTGTAAAATAAGTTCTCTACCTTTTCAAACTATAATAAAAGAAATTATCATGTTTTACATGTTTTTACGCTTAAGAAACATATGAAATTAATCTGTTTGAAAGGTTGTTTAAATTTTCTAAATAAAGAATTCAGCTGTGAGTAAATAACGTCATAAACACACTAAACTTGCTGCCTCCATGATCAGCCATTTTCTTAAATTTCAAACTGCCATATCTTTTTCAATAATTGTTCGTTTTTAAAAATGCTTTCAGCGTTATGAAAAGCTTTAGAATGGCTTTCATATAAATTTAACTTCTTGTCAGGCATTCCTTGCCCTCAAAAACGAACAACAGAACCTACGGACGGCCCGCTGCGCAATAGATAGGTTGCATAAAAACAACTGCCGGAAATGCCCTTGTGTCCTGTCATCAACATACACATTAATACATCCAAGATATCAGTGATACTTTGTATCACAGCGGTCCATAAAGAGGGCTTACAGTGTATTATTTTGAACAAATGGGTGCAAAGACAAAAGAAATGTGTTTGCTTTGATAGGTATTAAATCACACTGACACATTTTACCTCATATCGTTATCTCCGCGCAAAGACTGTGAGAGTGGAAAAGATAGTTGCATTGACATAAAGATGCACCTTTCTGAGGTGACGATATGCTGACTTTCAAGCTTTTGATGGTGGAGTAAAAGGCTCAGTGTGACATTTCAGACATAATGGTAGGTCTTGACGTGCATCTGGAAAGAACAATCGATCTTCCGTCAGCCATTTGAAAGAAAAACATGAATAAACCCAGGTCTAACCAATGGACTAGTTCCAGTACGCAAGGGGGGCCACTTCCCTCTTGTTAGGGGAAACAAGGGGTCTCCGTCTGAATTTCTTTTAATAATGTTATAAAATAGCGGCATCTTGTGCATTTTTGCGTAAATTTTGAGATACAAGACGGGGTACTCCCATCATTTTAAATGGGTAAGGGGGTCTCTCGCTGGGAATGTTTTAAATATATGTATAGAAATGGTGCCCTTTGGTGCATTTTTGTCTAAATTTTGAGGTAAGGGCTGAAGTACTCCGATCAGTTTAGGGGGTGGGTTAGGGGGTCTCACCCTGGAATGTTTTAATTAATATGAAATGTCCTATGCAAAGTACCATGACATATGAAAAGAGCATTGGTACCTTTGCATTAAGGACGATGTGGCCTCTTTCACTTTTTTAGTCTAAATTTGAGGTACGGGAGGGATAATCCCTTTACTTTAGGAGTGTCTGCGGGGTCTCCCCCGTGGTAATTTTTGAAATATAGATATGAAATAGTGGCCTCTGGTGCATTTTTAGTCTAAACCTTGTCTAAAGTTTGAGGTACTGGATGGGTATTTCCCTGATTCTAGAGGGATCAGGGGGTATCCCCGCCCATGAAATGTTGTAAAATAGGTATAAAATGGTGGATTCTGGTGCAATTTTGGGGCCTGAAATTTGAAAAAAAAATTATTACTACGCCAAAATGATTTAATACGTGTTCAGGACAGGACAACATCAGGTAACATCTTCAAAACTGACAGCTAAACTGCGGATATGGACACATGTGTGATAAGGTTTATTTATCTTTTTATAAATACAAAGAACTTCTGGAAAATGCTACCAAAATGTCAAGTATAGGGGCACAATGGAATAAAAGCAGGGACTGGCTCACATAAAAAAAATAAAATGCCACTTTAACTGTGAAAGAACTGAGATTCTTTTTCTTTCCTCCTTTATCCAGAAGTGTTGCTTGATTACCTATTTAGTTGTAATATGAACTTAGGTGCTACCTAGAAGGCAGAGCTCCCTTGAAAAATCACCAGTGCCCCTTGAAAATTAAAGGAGTGCTGCTGGAATGACCTGGAATTATGGATCCGTTTTAGGAAGTTTATGTTCTTTAAGATCTATTAAAATTTTCATGAACTAATGATAATTCCTGATTTCTGAATGAATGTCTTAGAATGCATTAAGATTAAATCTAAAGAAAGTTACAGTTCTTTTTAGAAAGAATAATGTGTCCAACTTTAAGGAGGAACCACACTATAACTTTTTTTCAGAGCCCACGTTATTGACTGGTACCAACAAAAACTGGAGGATATTTCTGATTTAGATCTGTGTGTATTTTTACGTTTAATGTATCAGTGACGTTTCTATGACGTCGCAAACATGACCACTTCGCGCACTTTTGACGTCAGATATACGGGGACAAAATCTGCCTTGAAATTATTGTACCGGCAATATTTTTTGACGTAAACCCATAAATAATACATGAAATGAAAGCTGACATGAAACTCCAGACGATGATTTAATCGGAATTGCTCTACGTTTTCGCGTAATAAAATGAGAGCCAAAAAACGAGTTTTCTTTTTACTTAAATTTTCCACAAAAAATAGCTTCGCTCAGCATTAAAAAAAAATCCATCCGTAATTTTTTTACCAAAATTGAATATGTTTTACACTAATACGTCCTGTAAATAGGTAGTAAAAACCAGAAAGTTTTACCGTGCCGTTTTGTGGCTATAAGAAATTTTAAGCATCACTACAGTAACAGTTTTCGACGCTGAAAAAAATGACGTGAATGTGAAGATATGGCCCTTAAGGTTAGGCAAAAAAAGTTTGTTTCTGGTAACATGCTAAACAAATAGGGTAGGTAGCTAAAGTGCCGCAAGTTTTTATTTACACGTTTACAATCAACTATAATAAATTTTTATTTAATGATGATTTAATCGGAATTGCTCTACGTTTTCGCGTAATAAAATGAGAGCCAAAAAACGAGTTTTGTTTTTACTTAATTTTTTTTCACAAACATAGCTTTGCTCAGCGTTAAAAAATATCCATCCGTATTTTTTTTGCCAAAATAGAATATGTTTTACATTAATACGTCCTGTAAATATATAGTAAAAAAACAGAAAGTTTTACCGTGCCGTTTTGTGGCTATAAGAACTTTTTAAACATCACTACAGTAACATTTTTCGACGCTGAAAAAAATGACGTGAATGTGGAGATATGGCCCTTAAGGTTAGGCAAAAAAAGTTTGTTTCTGGTAACATGCTAAAAACATAGGGTAGGTAGCTAAAGTGCCGCCAGTTTTTATTTACACAATTACAATTAACTGTAATATATTTATTATTAGGTATAAGGCCATGTCACGGCTACGAAGTAGGTTCGAAGTGGCTTTTTTGACCATGTCTGGAAGGTTTTCAACCCAGTTGGGTCCCTTTTGACCTGAACTTGTACCCTTTTAATACATGGTCGACTAGGTATGGGTCCTGGCTACGGATTAAGACCATGTTCGAAAACCTGGGTGAGCCATATGTGTCAGGGGAGGTAATACATGGAGGAATAGTATTGTATTAAATTCATACTTATGAATTTCAGCTGATAATGACACTATGTAAGATTTTGACCCTTGTTCGAGTCTCTACAGCCCAGGTACCTACCTATACCATATATGAATATGTTTGTAGATGTCTTAGCTTTACATTTAATCTACTTACAAGTCCATATGATGCCATCAGAGCTCAGGACAGGTATCAGAAAATGACCAAACTTGTTATTTGCAGTAGGGTGCTGGCCAAGACTAAGCTCGCCCGTCCCGGGGAGCCGTGAGAATTGCTCCAATGGCGTCATTGGACTCAGTGATGGTAGTGCTTGAATTTTTTAGGACTGCCTTGACTGCTCTGAAAAGTTCATATTTTGAGAATATTACCGGAATTTGACTTATGACCTTGACCCCTAGTCGACCGGGTTCGAACCTGACGTGGCCTGTTTTCTCTAGGTACTTGCTTGCCCTTCGCAACAAGGTATCATTTATTAAAATCGGACATCAGGTTATGAAGATATGACTCCTCTGACAAGGCCAGCCCCTCTATTTAATATATGAAAGAAGTATGCATATCTTCACGAAAAATGATACATTTTGAGACGGTCCTCCGACGAAACCGTCGGCGATAAAAATATACAAATTACATATCTGCTCAGACAATGTTTAGATATAATTTATAAAAGTTATTTCATAAAATATCTTGTGTTTGGAACATTCTACAATTATGTGAAGTTAATGAAAAACTCTGCCTTTTACCGTACGGAAAAGTACGGAAATACAGCTTTTATCCTAAATTACGTACAGACGGACGAAAAGATGTTGTCTTTTTTGTCACAAACTTTCAAATTTTGTCATTTTCTGTCAAAACAAGTTTTAATTTGCAGTTATTTCGCCAAAGTAAATATTTTATAAGCACGTTTTCCTTATTTTACGGCAAATATTCTAAGCCAAAAATGGCAAAGTTCAGCAAATGTTCCCGACGGCGTGCTCATCGGAGAAGACAATTGTTTTTCATATTCGATTAGACAAAATTTCCAACTACTTTTTAAACGAAATTTCAGTTTGATAACTTACTCTTAACGCATTTTATAATAAAAAGAAATTGATGAATTTTTCGAAAAAAATGCGACCAAGATTAGCGTTATACGATCCCTATAGCAAGTCTACAGATCGTACTGACGGACAAAACGTACCTTAAACTATTTATTTCCATAGAAATAATTGATATTCGCCAAAACGTGTTACTTAAGAGCCTTAGTTGATGTAAAATATTTCTTCACAAAAATAAAGTGTATTCTCGTAAAGTTTTTGCTTTTTAACTCCCTGGGGCTGAAATGCGACTATAGGCGTTATATTTTCTACCCCTGTAGCGTCGATATGCGACTATACGCGCGTTATCAGGACTCTGCAGGACGGCGATTGACGAGTATAGTCGCGGCACCGAGATCATGATGATTGCGATAAGTACTTGTTCATTTTTGATAATCTTGACGAAAGAAAAATTACTTTGCATACTGGCTATTATTTCTTTGATGTAATAATTACTAGTTGTGCTAATAATTAGTTCCCTTGTTAAAATAAATGTCTGTAACTATGCGGTAATGTAAAGGAAATAAAAAGACGATCTCCGCTGTGTTTCGTTCATACTGTATTTCAAAAGAGTAAAATAATGTCGTCGGCCAGAGATCTTTCTTAAAATGATGAAAATATTTATTTATTATCATGCTGATTCTGAAATATTAGTTCCGTCGGATGATGATTCCGACGATGCGATTCCCTTATCAGATAAATGAATGGTCGTAAAATGTTAAGTTTTAGAAGGCTGAAATATTGGTACACTTACATTACATACGATACAAATGGATAAAAAAATAACACAACAAAGCATGTTTCATAAAATACAAAAAAGTATATGTAAATAAACGCATGTTTGTAACTTAAATAATCATTCAAAGATGGATATAAATATTACAACTTAACTCTCTCAGCGCGTGACACACAACATTTGTGTACATGTTTAGAGATAGATTATACATCAAAATAAACCACTGATATTCACACAAAAACGGGTGTAAATTTATGTGATGCTGATGTAAATATTCAGTGTTAATGATGCATTTCTATTTATGGGAATTTAATGTTCAAATATCTATTAAACGCAGTAGCTGTGTTAAAATTATGAATATTTCGAAGTGAAAATTTCAATGTATATTTCAGTTTACACCCAAGTTAATCATGTTTCCCTGCATGATTTCAACTGACTGTATGCGAGTGGGTTTATGATAAGGTTAGATAATGTTCTTCGACGTCAGGTGGTAATTCTTATCCCGCCGCAGCAGGTATGTTACGATATCGATGGCACCCATGTTCGAGCCCGGACGACCCTTGGGGTCGGGTTTGAGTCTTGCGCTATACCTTTATGAAATAGTTCTTGAATAGTTCTACAAATGAATGTAACTTTCATTAAGATATCTAGAGTAATATATTGTATACCTAGTAATAAAGAAGCGATAAAAATCGTAAAATATACGTCGAGAAATCCGTGCAGAACTTAGCGCTATTATCTGAGTCTACATGTCTTTTTGACCACACCAAGCACGTGATCGCGATCGGCCAATTTGCTCTGAACAAATGTGTAATATTTTATGCTATTATAGACAAATTTGGTCATTTCTGTAAAATTACTATATAAATATGGTACGCTTTATACAAAGTATATAAAATATGTTAACTATTTGCGTTGTTAAATAGGCTCAGGTCTATAACTCTCTTTTGCGGAAAATGTATTAGCAATAATTTTGTATATGTTAGAAGTTTCAAATAATACATGTTTATTACCTTGCATAACTTCGAATATGACCACGCAGATAATGAGGTCACTGAAAGGAAATTTACACTAGTGTTTCCACTGATGTGATAATTATTCTTATCACTATAAACGAATGCCATAGTCTCAGCCTATTCTTTAATTAGTACTTATCCTCGCAGAAACATAATATTTCCGTATTTCGGGTCTGAACGGTAGATATTCGGATCTGGCAGTATGTTAACTAATGATAAGTGTTACCGTCTGTGTGATTACACATTCCATAAAAGCTACCACAATTACTAACAAAAAAATGGGATAACTAATGTAATTTCACGTTTATCTGAACGTTGCGTAACTTGTCAATTCTTCAAAAACAATTTGAAACGGTGACGTCGAGAAAACGTAAACTTGTTGACCTAGTATCAACGCATAACAGCTATTTACCTAAAAACGACACCGCAGAACTTTCTAAAATTTGACAGTTTTTCAGAAAACATACTAATGTAAAACATATTCAGTTTTAATAAAACAAGAGCTGTCCGTAAGACAGCCAAGCTCGACTATTCGAAATATTGTCACAGAAGCAGGAAATTATTACCCAAAATGTTAAATATCAAAAGAGTTTTAAGTTCCGAAACGGAAACATAATTTGACCAAAATGCATATTAGAGTTATGGGACTTGATGCTATCAACTAGTTTTATAACCCCGAAGAAACATGTTAAGTTTCAATTCCATATCTGCATTAGTTTTGGAGATAGTAACTTGCATGTAAAACTTTAACCAGAATTTTCTAAGTCCAAAAGGGGGCATAATTTGCTCAAAATACATGTTAAGAGTTATGGAACTTGACCCAGTGAGGTTGGTAACTGACCTAGAAAAAGAATAAATAAGTTTCAAATCTATATGCCTTTTAGTAATAGCTGTTTGTACTTTCACGCAAAACTTTAACCAGAATTTTCTAAGTCCAAAAGGGGGCATAATTTGGCTAAAATACATGTCAGAGTTATGGGACTTGATTCTATCAACTAGTTTTATAACCCCGAAGACACATGTGAAGTTTCAATTTAATATCTGCATTAGTTTTGGAGATAGTAACTTGCATGTAAAACTTTAACCAGGATTTTCTAAGTCCAAAAGGGGGCATAATTTGGCTAAAATACATGTCAGAGCTACAGGACTTGACCCAGTGAGGTAGGTAATTGATCTAGAAAAAGAAAAAATAAGTTTCAAATCTATATGCCTTTTAGTAATAGCTGTATGTACTTGCACGCAAAACTTTAACCAAAATTTTCTAAGTCCAAAAGGGGGCATAATTTGGCTAAAATGAAGGTCAGAGTTATGGGACTTGATTCTGTCAACTAGTTTTATAACCCCGAAGACACATGTGAAGTTTCAATTTAATATCTGCATTAGTTTTGGAGATAGTAACTTGCATGTAAAACTTTAACCAGGATTTTCTAAGTCTAAAAGGGGGCATAATTTGGCTAAAATACATGTCAGAGTTATAGGACTTGACCAGTGAGGTAGGTAATTGATCTAGAAAAAGAAAAAATAAGTTTCAAATCTATATGCCTTTTAGTAATAGCTGTATGTACTTGCACGCAAAACTTTAACCAAAATTTTCTAAGTCCAAAAGGGGGCATAATTTGGCTAAAATGAAGGTCAGAGTTATGGGACTTGGTGCTATCAACTAGTTTTATAATCCCGAAGACACATGTGAAGTTTCAATTCAATATCTGCATTAGTTTTGGAGATAGTAACTTGCATGTAAAACTTTAACCAGAATTTTCTAAGTCCAAAAGGGGGCATAATTTGCTCAAAATACATGTTAGAGTTATGGAACTTGACCCAGTGAGGTTGGTAGCCTAATTGACCTAGAAAAAGAATAAATAAGTTTCAAAGCTATATGCCTTTAAATGATAGCTGTGTGTACTTGCATGCAAAAACTTAACCAAGGTGTGACGCCGACGCCGACGCCGACGCCGACGCCAGGGTGAGTAGAATAGCTAGACTATTCTTCGAATAGTCGAGCTAAAAATTACGTTATAATTTCACCGAGTGGGCACCAAAAGTGATATTTTCACGAGTGGCGCAGCCACGAGTGAAAATAACAACTTTTGGTGTTCACGAGTGAAATTACCGTGATATTACATCGATACCAACAATTTTTCTGTTTATTTTATGTCTAAAACTCTACTTTTGTTGTGTTTGTTTCAATAAAATGTCGAAATTTGCGGGAAATTTTATCAGGAAGCATCGCAAAGATGACGTCATTTTAACGACGTCATCGTCATATTGTTTCCGGCTTTCAGTACGCTCGGTAAACTTTTTGACGTTAATCCGGGTATCAGATTTGATAATTTTCGCTGAGTGGCCAGTGAGTTTATCAGGATATAATTCACCGTTATATTTCGATAAACCACCGAAAAACATAAAATAAAATAATCATTAAATATTGTGCCAACATTTCATTCAAATCTGTCAAAATTTAGCGGAAATAAAAAACAAACCCCAGTTACGGAGCTAGAAAAGGCGTTGAGTATATTCTTTATAAGTACGGATCTAAACATTTGATTGCGGAAAAAAAAAAATATTAAACAATTGGGGATTGTTATAAAACACACTTCAGTAAAGACAGACGTACATAATTACTGCACAAAAATAACGTGCAGTCATCATACCGATCAAAATGCAAGAAAATCTCATAAAATTATTTTATATTTTCATACCGCGTGAACTTTGTCAAGTGACGATGCACATTGAAAGGAAAAGAACTAAAATATTTTCTTTTACATATAAGATTAAACTATCTTGCACTCATGCACACCAGACCTTTCATTTTTACCTATGCGATATGACAATGCTCATGTGTGTACGAAAAAGTAAAATCATCTTCGTGGGTATCTATTTAATATTTATTTATTTGTTGTTAAACTTCAAAACTGTCTCTTGATCTATAGAATAAACTGTTAATAATAACTCAATCAATTTGACACTATAGAAACTCTACAAAATTGTTTCAAAATTCAAATTTTCATAAAGTACATGTTTTCTAAAAATTAGTCCAAAATAATCTCATTTTCAGGCTAGTAGTTTCTGTCTAAAATAGTTGAAATATTTACTTATTTTCATTTTATTACATCTTCATATCAAATACATACACTACTTTTATGAGAAATAACTTTATTTTGATGCGTTTTGATTGCCTTAGTGCATATAACTGATTAAAATCAGTGTTAGAAAATGACAATAATATGTATTTAAAATGATTTTTAAGAATTGTACTTATTTGTTGTTTAAATCTGTGCATGATAAAATTTAGCATTTTATAAATGTTGTTTAGCCCAAACAAAATCTTACACAGCTGCATGAAATTAGCTTTGCTGTGTAGCTACTTCAATTTACTTACAAAGAGTGCAAATTCCATACCTATTAACACATATTTGATGTGATATGTCATTAATTAATAATAATAAAAAACAAAATGTATGGTATTGAGCACTAGAGTCAAAATAAAACATACTAAAAAACTTGAGTTAATTTTAGACGGTTCGGTCATTGAAAATGTGAAGTGTCAGAAAGTTCTAGGTGTATATATCGATGAAACTTTGTCTTGGCAATCCCACGTTAGTACCGTGGCCAAAAAACTAAACTCAAAAATTGCTCTACTTAGAAGAATTGCATTTTTCTTAACAGATGAGATGAAACTATTGTATTACAATGCATATATTATGTCAACCATGGAGTATTGTTGCAATGTCTGGGGACTTTGTCACAAATCGGACACTGATAAAATTACATCTTTGCAGAGACGCGCTATAAAAATAATTACAAAATCAAAGTGTAGCAACTTTGATGAAGTATTAAGAAATTCAAAACTTCTATCTTTTGAGAACAGGTGCAAATACCATATTTCATTATTAGTATACAAAAGTAAAAGAGGAGATTGTCCTATATACATTTCAGATTTACTACATTTTGTTCATAATGATCATTACAGTCTGCGCTCAATCGAAAACATGGATCTTTCTATTGTTAAACCTAAAACGAACTACCTGAAACAAACATTTAGCTACAAAGCTGCACACATATGGAATTCACTTCCTTCTTACATTAAACTTCATAATAATAATATAACTACTTTCAAGCATAATTTAAAGAATTTTCTCTTGTTACAATAGTTTTTAGCAATTAATTACTTGTAATTACAAGAATTTTGTTGAATTGATGTTACTGTATTCGTTTCCAATAATAATAATATTCATACTATCTTATTATTCAAATCTGGAACTATTTATTATCTTATGGGACAGACTTTCTTTTTTGTATGTATCTTAATTGTCATGTATAATCTTTGTGACGCATGGTAATTCTTTTAAAACATAGTTATTGTTACATTACGTTTATTTAAAACTTCTTTAATTTGAGACGTGTTTGTCGAGAAAATTTATGTAATTCAGATATGTGTTTTTTTGTATAAATGTTAAATTATAAATTGACTGTATGATTGTGTGTATGTGTGAATGTATATCAGTTGAAGGCCATACTGGAAATAAGTTGTAAAATATCTGTATTTGGACACGTAGTATGTCACCTTCAGAAAATAAAGTTATTATTATTATTATTATTATTAATATCCCAAGCAAAAAAACTACAAAATCAATGTTATCTCTCAAAACACCTCTAGGTATTCAGGGGCAGATTGGCTTATCAGCTTCCTAGGTGGCTGAAAGATAAATATCACCAGGGTAGAAGTGGAGATAACACTTTAGGACAGAATGAGTTAAGGGCCATATCTTCACATTCACGTCATTTTTTTTCAGCGTCGAAAACTGTTACTGTAGTGATGCTTAAAAAGTTCTTATAGCCACAAAACGGCACGGTAAAACTTTCTGGTTTTTACTACATATTTACAGGACGTATTAGTGTAAAACATATTCAATTTTGGTAAAAAAACTTACGGATGGATTTTTTTTTTAATGCAGAGCGAAGCTATTTTTTGTGGAAAATTTAAGTAAAAAGAAAACTCGTTTTTTGGCTCTCATTTTATTACGCGAAAACGTAGAGCAATTCCGAGTAAATCACCGTCTGGAGTTTCATGTCAGCTTTCATTTCATGTATAATTTATGGGTTTACGTTAAAAAATATTGCCGGTACAATAATTTCAAGGCAGATTTTGTTCCCGTATATCTGACGTCAAAAGTGCGCGAAGTGGTCATGTTTGCGACGTCATGGAAACGTCACTGATGCATTAAACGTATAAATATACACAGATCTAAATCAGAAATATCTTCCAGTTTTTGTTGGTACCAGTCAATAACGTGGGCTCTGAAAAAAAGTTATAGTGTGGTTCCTCCTTAGGGCAAAATACTGCTATGATAGACCTCTGGTATGGGAGAATTAAAATCATTTACATGTACAAAGCTTGTTTAACCCTTTCGCTGCCAACGTAAAATTCAAAAGATGCCAAAGTGACGTCGATGACGTCGAAAACCGTTAGAGAATCCTGACGTCAGCGGTTATGTTCATGCTAATTGATGCCTTAATTGAATTGTTTTAAACTGGGTATATAATTAGGGTTTTTTGTCAGTAAATGAAATTTTCTTAAATCCGATCATATACAGGTTATTTGTTTGTGTAAGATTAGAGTATCTTTCACGAGTGAACACCGGATACAATATTTTCCTGAGTGGTTTACCCACGGGTGAAAATGTAAGATATGGCGTCCATGAGTGAAAGATATTTTGATATTACATGTAAAAACAAACAAATTTTCTTTCTATTTCATGTTTTGACTAACTTTACCCATTTTATAGTTTCTTACAAGTGAAAAATATCTTCAATATTTAATATTTTTCAGTGTGAAAATACCAGATATATTTCACTCTAACATTTCGATAAATCACTGAAAAACATTTAATAATTCTATATGTTTAGCGCTAAAATTAATACTTAGGCAATACATGTTTCTCGGGTCGTGGGTTCGTTCTTGGGTAAATCACATATATAACTGTCAGCTTCAACTTGCATATTCTGATCACTCCTAATTAGGGATAAGGACAGACAATTTTTCTCTTTTGTGAAACATCCGAGGACATAAAACTATGAAAGCACTTTCTTATGATGTTACATATGACAATTTACAGAAGACAGAACATGCGCGAATGCCGAGAACTGTTGGATAACCCGTGAAACAAGATATTTTTACGCTGTGAAAAAAATGTATATATTTCGTCTGTATATTTGGCGGATAAGAAAAAAAATAACAAGGACTTCTCGTTTGCAGTACATCGTATTTTACGTTCGATATATGACAAACAAATTTTAAGGTATTAGGACCCTAATAGTAATGTTTAAAAAATGGCATTTGCTGGGTATATTCTTACAGTTGACCGTGCTTCGCACTTAATTGCAAATTTTTAATAACTTTTACCGTGCCGTTTTTTATAAATTTTGTGTAATTTATGGTATTTCCTCAAGCTCAAGTAGAGACAAATTTCAAAGTGGTGGCCTTTATCCAAAACGTTTGCAGAGAATTCATTATACCATTATTTTTTATGAAAGAAACATCAAACTATTGGTAAACAATTATAAAATGTCAGTATCATTATTTCTAGTGTGCCTCGAGTAAACGGATTTAGTGAGACAGAATTCTAACTTCAACATTGAAAAATTAAGGTCGAATCCTGCGGGTCTGTTTTGAATTTTGCTCACTTCATTCAAAAATAACCTTTGGGCAGAAGTAAAACCTACCTACATTTCTTCCACAATATGTAATCTAAAGAATGAAGGCAAAATAGAGAACTTTTACCGCATGTAACTCAGTATTTTTAAAGATGTCTAACTCTACCCCTTCTGTTTCAGAGGTAAATTCACTTTGAACAGCAAGAAATCGCTTATCAAATGAATTTTTTCCACTTTTGTACAATAAATCAATAACAAGTCTTACAAGTAAAAACTTACAAGAAAAAAAGGAAAATAAGGAAAAAAATATTTGGTCCCAGTGGGGCTTGAACCTACGCCCCCCTGAAAATTGCAGTCAAAGTAGGTTTATGGTAGAAATTGTACTCTTCAAAAAGGAGGTACTCTATTATGGGCCTAATACTTTAAAATTGATAACCGCTGTGGCAGCGTTATGATTTACATAGACAAATTGCCACACTTGATCTTTCCTATTACGAATACTCCTGAAACTCATTCAAAATATATCCGCTGCTTTGTGGATGTTTAGAACTTTGAGCAAGATAATTAATTACCCCTTCAATCTCCTTATGAGCTGTGCATGATTTGAAAATATTTGAGCGTTCTTCTTCAAAGCAATTTTAACCGATTCAATTTTGTTTTCATTTTTCTTTTGCCTCAAAGGGACAGCCTCAAGACGAACAGATAGCAAACGTTCATTATTGTATACATACTGGATATGAAACGTCACAAATCATTAGTATTTCAAGTTTGACATAAAAATACGTGCAGCTAATTTATTCTGTTTTACATCACATTGACTGACTACCGCTTTAGAGAGCTTTTAGGCAAGCCCCTTAATGACATACAACATATTGAAGACAATTATAGTTATGCCTCTGAATATGTAATTATTGTAATTTGCAACAACAGCTCCATTACAATCATTGTAAACATAATATTAGACATTCTTAACTAAATAAAAAATATCAACAACGGTAGTTACTTTCAACATACATAGAACTGAAATAGAACTATTTAACGACTTTATTCAATGCTATTTTTCAGAAGCGATTTAGTTACATATGGTTTTAAATTAATAAAAACTATGTTGATGTTTTTATGGATTAACCGATATTTTTTTCACCAGCATTTTAGTTACATACGCTGTTTCTTTACCAGTATCCCCCGATTTTCAGCCGATCACCACGGGGAGCCGTGATATGTCTCGCCCAGGATCCGAGCTCCTGAATATGAATATAGAGCTTCCCGGCGAGCATAATATAAAGTAAATACATTTCATTGTACTTGTCTTTAAAAGTGGATATGGTATTATTTCTTTTAATTATTTTATTACGATTTCTTTACATAAACCTGAAAAAGAAGAGCTTAAACGCTGTCATGTTACAATAAATGATAATCGAGAGAGTTTTAGCCAATTTTATAGGGAATCGATCCTACCGATTTTCGTCGCTTCGAAGTCGGGATCGATCCCTCTACAGTAACATGCGATATACCGAATGTGATATATACTTTCGAATTAAAAAATTTATACTTCCAACACGTGCACAGAGCGTCTGACTTCGGACTTTTGGAAGAATACGCTTTTTCCTTGTGACATAACTTTTGCGTCTTGCACATCAGTACAAATATAGGCAGTGCTGTTTTTTATTCCAAAATCTACCTTTAAATTGATAGGGAATCGATCCTGCGCGAAACGACAAAAATCGGGATCGATCCCTCTAGGCGGTAACATTCGATATACCGGATGAGATATTTATTATCGAAAAATGTGTCCTTCTATTTCTCATTAAACAATCGAGCATTTTCATCATTTTTTTTTCAATGGTTGAAAGTGCGGATGGAAATATGTAACTCTCGGGTAACTGTTTTGCGGTAATGAGGCCCGGTTGAAGATGCGAATGAAAATATATGGATCTCGGGTAACTGTTTAGGCGGTATCGAGGCTCTGAGAGCCATATGTTTTAATCCACACCAATTAATGGTAGATTCTTCTTCCTGCATACCGTATTCTTCAATTAAATATAACGAATGATTTCCTTTTAAGTACTATTCCATCATAGTAGCGTATGAATTTACGCATTCATTCATAAATACAGTATGTGAGTCATCTTAAACCCAGAGGGTAAGTTCACATCGGAGCTCTAGGGAAGGGTAGGCTGTTGTGTAAATGATACTTACCCCCAACAGTAAAGTAACTGACCAATCAAAAATTGGGCCGTGGAAATATGTAAAACTTTTTTCCCTGCACATTAAGCGCTGTGATAAAAGCAAGGAACCAGTAAACCCTACCTCGCCATGGAGTTTGCGGAGTTCAGGTCTTCAACAGGGAAGGTACGATGGTGTACTAACTTATACCGTTCAAGCGGATTATCGTGTACAGAGTCAGTCTTTACTCTACCCTAGAGCTTCGATTTGAACTTACCCCGAAGTGTATGACGAGTTTTTCCAGCACCGGCAAACCTGTCTAGTATGCAAGAAGTTTTTTTCCAGCACCGACAAAAACACGGGAAAATTCTGTCCAGCATGCAAGAAAAGGCATTGCGTTGCGCATAACATGTGTGACTTCTCTAATTTTAGAAATAAAAGTTCACGTATTGAGCTGTTACAATGTAACTATAATGTGAGCCTAAAGATCTACTTTTTACTCTTAACTCGGCTTTCCCTCTACTATGGAAACACGTGTGCAACTGTGAATAATCATTGAAAAAAATGTGAACGTTACTTTTCTATATTTCAAAAAGAGCCATGAAAGGGAAATTAATCACAAAAAAAAACAACAAAAAAAAAAAACAATACATTGTACGATAAAGATGAATGTAGAAACTGTGTTCCGTCGTTCATTAAAAAAAAAATTGAAAATGTCCTAATTATCCTAACAGTATTCAATACCTAAACACATCATAGTTTAAAAGTTCTTTTGTTTTCATATCGACATCGTTTCAAATATTATAGGTAAAACTATATTTTTATTTGTTTGTCTGTACTTGAGTGCGCGTTGTATGCGTCGTTTGCATTCATTTTTTTTCAACATCGGCAATGATTATAATATCTTAATTAACTAATTATAACACACACATTTATATATATTTAGTATTATTTACATACTTCATTGGAAGTCTAGTGTATTTTTATCACGTCGGTACCGTACGAGGAATGTCTTGAACAGTCGCACACTTATTTATACAGTTCAAATTACTTGAATATTGATTCAGTCTCCTTCAAGATATGAAGTATAATCATATTATATTAAAAATGCAATAAAATGTTGTTTGGTTTTTAAAGTTAGATTGACATAATTGTATGTCATGTGGCGACTCTGTAGAACCATTGACCTTCCGTTTGCCAGCCGGATGCTTCCTCACATATAATAATTCAACACCCTAACGAACCAGCGACGGTGAAGGACAAGTGATTCGAAGTCAGTGACCTTAATAACTCTGAGACCTCTAAACACAATTTAATAGGGTCTAACTGTAAAAATATTCTAGATTCAGATTAATGTAAACATTACCCAAGCTGAAGGCACCTTAACAACAAAACCTTGCAAAGTATTACTTTATTTCAGGATCACGATTATTTCTATATCTGTAAAATATTCATCACAATTTTATGAAAAGGATAGGTTTCAAGTTTGTTAAACTGTCGAGACATTTCAAAGGCAGTGCACGACACTTTGGGAAGTTCCTTACACAGAGCGTGAAACGGACTTTTTTAGTAAAATATTAATGCCTCTAGTTTGATTCAATAGAACTTTGTTCGACTTTTTATTAGGAAATATCTTAGTTTTTAAATAGTTTGCTAGGCTGAACAAGTACTATCATCATAATATTTAGTAATTTGTTCAATGTATTTCGATTTACTGAATAAAAAACATTTCAATTGAATATTTCTTCTCGCAAAACAGGCGTTGTAGTCATTTTATCACGTTTCTTCGGTCAGTCGTACAACACCCAAACCAACGATAGGTATTTATTATTTCGGCGGGAACTTTTGATATGTTAACGTCTTTAAAGTGACGTCAACTCGAAAATGACGCCATAATATGCCAGTAAGATTGTTATGTTTTCATTTCCATAGAGACAATAGTATGTATATCTGCTTGGAAAATAATAACACTGACATCAAATAAACGGGGTAAATGTTCAGTTTAGATCGGCCCAAATCGGCCCTTGGCACTTAACGTAGTAAACAACATCGGCCCAAAATCGGCCCTTGGCACAGAAGTGGTTAAAAACCAAAAGACTAGCTTTGTACATGTAAATGATGAGAATTTTACCCAGAGAAAATCACTTTTTTGCCGAAATTCTCGAAAACTTCTGTTTTATTTACTGAACTGCGAAGTTAACATTTTTATGGTTAATCTTTTAGCACAACTGGTACAGATTAGGAATGGTAGTTACTAGTAGGAGCCTTTTCGATGTTTATTGATAATTCATAGTCAATAGTTTTTTTCCTAGTAATAAACTCTGGTTAGTGATTTTTAAGCTTGTGGATGAAATATATGTTAACAGGGAGAAGAGCATTTTGTGCTTTTCACAGTTCAATGCCTGTAAATTTTGATCCAAAAACCTTTTTTTTTAAAAAGTTTTATCTACTGACTACTGTAGGCTACAGACAGTACTACATTGGAACCTGACATCACTAACAAAACACTTGTTAAATATCACATGAATGACTTTATTGTTTTTACAATACTTTCAAAACCCATAATAAATAAAATAAAAAAAACCTGAAATAAAAAAGAAATTAAAAAAAAAAAAAAGACGCTTCTGGTGAGGATCGAGCTCCCGACCTTTCAATTTCAACGCGACCTCGCTAACCACTGCACCAGTGTGGAAGTATGACGTTATCACCACAAATATAAGTATATATAATAAATTCAGTTGCGGCAGCGTGACGAAAATCGTTTCACATTGAAAATATTGTATTTTACCTTTCTTTCTTCGTAGAAAATGTATTTAGCACTAAATTCTTATTATCAGGCGCTCATTTACATTTTTATTCAACGTTCAAAGCAGTAAGCGAAACGCTTTTGTCAACTGTAAACAGCAAGCGTCTATTGACGTCTTACTGATTAATTACTTAATCTGGTTCCCTGTCCAATATTGGTACCCATTCATTTGTCTGTACACAGTTTTATTCATTTTCTTTTTCACACGTCTAACCGTAATGCGACGCTGTCGGCGCCGCTTCGCGGCGCCGGTAGCTCTGCTATTATGCCATACGCGATGCGTGTTATAGATTTGCCTCGAGGTTAAAGGTCACTTTTTCAAATCCTATGTTTCAGATAAAAAAAACAAAAACAATTCAGATCTGATTTATGTACCTTTATGAAACATCACTTTTTCCTGCCTACTTTTTTTTATAAAAGTTCCATAATAAATTTACGAAAAATAGAAAGGAAATGAGGTTGAATAGTTCTTAATCAAGTGCAAGTAAGTCGCGGTCTGCCCACACAACAAAACCCTTCTTTCGGTTTCGATCCGTAAAATTTGCAGTGATAAAAATTCTTAAAAAAAAATTAATTCATCAAAACAATTATGACTCCGCTGAACACCCTCGTGTATATTTTGTCACTTGCAGGATAAAGTTCGCAGTAGCCTATATATTTATTTTAGGATATTTTTCACCTTTTTTATCATAAACATTAGTTTAAAAAAAGTAAAGGGTCGAGAAACTTCAGGGTCTAGTATCAAAAATCAGTAAAACGACCCAGTTTTACACGTTACTAAATATAACCTTTAGAACCCATGGAACCATCATCGGAAGAGCATGTATATACTTTACCCGGTGAAAGCATTTATTATGTATGTATATAGCTGAAATTTTGCACACACTTATTTTTAGATGGTGATTCAAAGCAAACTATTTAACATTTTATCATCATTATACATTTTCATTAATATAAAATTAACATACATACTTCTTAAGCCCGCTTACAATATATCTTTTTCCACTTATCACTTTAAAATCACTGTCACTCGTGAGGTCCGTATAACTGGTAAGCTAGTCCATTGTTATCATAACTTCCTTCTTGAGAGATATTTTAAACATTAGTTGTCAGTCCATATATCCTGTAACCGGATATTTTTAAATATCTGAGTAGTTAATGCAGTAAACAGTTAAAGGTTTATTCATTAAATTGTGTGTAGGTGTGTGTGGGTGGGGGGGGGGGGGGGGGGGGGGGGCGTGTTATTAAAGATATTTTTTTTATTAAATTGTGTTAAATAAACCTATCTTGGCCAAAAGTGATACCGTTATATTCAACACGCTTAAATATTTAAATTACTTGTCATTAGCTCCCCTGATTACAAAGTGCTCGGGGTGAGGTTACTCCGTCTGGGGTCGTCGTCCATCCATCCACACTTCTCCAAACTACATCTCTAAACCCGTGTTGCTGAAGTTGAAACTTGGCCTGAATATTTCTTTGGATGGTGGTCTTCCAAAATTATCCAAATGGTTCCGCTTGGTGCCTCCAGGGCTAAAAATACAAAAATCTAGAAAAGACATCTCCTAAACCGCAAATCCGATTTTAAGATAATTTCACAGAAATGGTCCATATGTAAGCCTCACCAATTGTTCTGATTCGTAGAAAAAACATGGTCATCAGGGGTGTGGTCATTTTCTTTCTTTTTATTATTATTATGTTTATAGTTGAAACTTTTAAAAAATCTTTTTGTATGAAACTGCTTGCCCAGTTTTAAATATTTTTACAAAAATGGTACTTAGGTGACCCTTTATGAAAATTATACAAATTATTTTTCGTCAAAAACAGGCCCGCCATGGAGTGTTGCCGCAGTTTTCTTTATAGTGGAAACTGTTAGTATTTTATGCCATTATTCCTCCAACGTTCTCTCCCCTACTGCCATACCTACCTCCCCTTACACCCCCAACACACGCGAACACGCACGCACGCACGCACGAACACACACACACACACGCACACGCACACACGCACGCACGCACGCACACACACACACACACACATACACACACATTACCTGTCCATATTTATATAGTACAAATTTATGTTAGAATAATTTTATTAGACATTTCCCGTACATTACCATCCATAAAAAACGTTCAAGCAAGCAACGTAACTCAGGTAAGCAACCTGAGGCCACAATAGCCTTCTTGTATTTTATTATCTTTTCTTGCTAAATCTGACAAAGTCTCAATTACCAGTTGACATAGCTTTATTTTTGCCTCGTATTGCTAAATTCATAATTTATATTATTAATTAAACCAGCAAATTACATTTTTAGACATCCTCTTCAACCATATTAACTCGCTGTTTTAAAGTAAGATTTCATAAAAATACTATAGAAACCATTATGTTCTGTTTCTAACAAGAGTGTCATGATGGTCCTAGATCACTCGCATGAGTTACACCGCTCTCTTTAACAGTTTTGGTTATTAATGGAACCTGTCTGTGAAGTTATTTTTGAAAGAGTGCCAGGGCTTTCTTACAAGAAAATTTAAAAAGTTTCAACTAATGCATGTGCGTGTGTGTGTGTGCACGCGTGCATGTGCTGGGGAAAGACTTTAGGGGGAATTATTACATGGAGTACTAAGAGACAATATCATTCAAGAAGATTTCAAAGTCTCGACTAGATTGTACATTCATAAAGAGACCATAATACCTGGTGGCCAAGCTTTTTAACAAATACGATAAATATGTACGATCTACGTTTATGTAAAATTATTTAAAAATCAGGCCAACAGTTTCTAACAAGGACATTTTTAAAATTTCCACTGTGTACTTGTAGGAAAAAGTGACAAATCAGAAAAAAATCTTAAAAATCTTCGTAAAAGAAACATTTGTGTAAAATTACTTTAATATTGGACCAGCTGTTTCTGACCAAAATATTTTCAATTTCCACTATATACATACATGTATAGGGAAAAGTGATCACTTCCTCTGGCGTCCATGATGTAAACGAATCGGAATAATTTGAACACTTAGTTTATATAATTATTTTATGTCGATTGCAAGTTTTACAAACCGGTATGAATTTGGCAGTTAGCAGTTGCAGCAGTTACAGCAGTTAACTGCTACAGCTGCTAGTAGTTACAGTGGTTAAACATTGCGAATAAATGAAATGTCAGTAGGAACAACAAAGCTGAAAAATATCAAAGCTTTTAATAGTAACATCTATAGACAATTTTAAGCTAAATTCAAGTAATAGCTACGGACCAGCGTGATCGCACTGGAATACGAACAGCATGTTTGGTGTTATTATTGCAGTAACAGTAACAAAATATTATTTCTTTTATTACTACACATGTCACAACAACGAAGGCTAACTAGGGTATTAACAGAATCCATGTTACTACTGTAATTCGCAACGGTTTTGGCATGCATTGAACATATATATAGCTTGTTTCATTTTGTTTTTAAGAAATGAGATATTTATTTGATATATCGAAACAATACGAAAAGTATATGCACCTGCGGAGGAATTTCATGAGAGTGTAGACCGATTGAATTATACACGCAACGTGTAACCAATTCGTATTGTGGGGATATATGTGAGACAGGGTACGGCGCCAAATCACGTCGAAGGTCGATGTCGCTAACGTCTAACTATGCTAACAACATTAAAATACGGGAAGTAACACGTCTCGCGAAATAACTTAGGAATGTGCACTGTAGATGTCTAGTGAGTTATTCTGTCTGCCTAATAATTAATTCATTGTGTGTAAATTAAGTGTTACACGTCTTTCACATGAAATAGATTAAATGTATCATACACATATGTATATAGTAGCATCCTTTTTCGGCACCTATAATATGTCGACGTGACCTCAAATGAACGAAATTTCTAGCATAAAACTGTTGTTCCTGTCATTTTTCGGGAGTAAATTGATAGAAAAGAAATCTTGTGTTAACAGAGAGACACTCGCTCAAATGTATTCTATGCGTTGCAAATTAAAAAATATATGGTACCGGGTGACTACTTTAAGCTTTTGCAAAACTTATCCGTATACGGCTTTACGTAAATAAGGAACTCAAAGGATATTAAAGTCCTTAGTACTTAGTGCTACTGTGACCAAAGATATGTCACTCATTATTTTGTTTTCAGCTTTCACAAAGCACATCAGTAAACGACTCAACACAGGAACGAAAGTCGCAATAAACCTTTTCTAATCCAGGTATACTGTGACTTATGTGTTTGTTATTCCCTATCATTGAATGTATATCTTAAAGTAAAGATTATGATCAACAATTTGAGGGGTTACATTGCCGATTCGGTGCATTGGAAAGGACAGGGTGACGGTATCAATTCGGAGTAAAATTATGCATTTACAATCAAATTTTTAACGGGCAATTGTTTTCTATACGTTCCATGGTACCGAGTGACTTTGAGCTTTCACAAATCTTATCCGTAGAGGGCTCAGTGTGAATTAGGGTCTCACACGATATGCAAAGACTTTTATAATTCATGCATTTGTGACATAAGACTTAAGTCACTAGTTAACTTTTATCAGCTTTCCTAAAACGCATACGTATACGAATCAACGCAGGTACACAATTCGCACTATCAGCCGCCTGTTTAAATCTTTAGATATATTCTGAAATATTTGTTTGTCCCTCCGTTTCATTGAAGTGATATTTTTAAAGTAAATGCTGTGATGTAAAACTTGAGGGGTTACATTGCTGATTCGGAACCTATTAAAACCCTTTCGCTACTAGTTCATGCTAGTGTGAAATAAGATATACGTCACTAAATGCTCTTTCCAGCTTTCAAAAAACGCACCCGTATATGAAATTCGCATAGTAATTCAGGCAACTGTGACCTAAGATATACATATGTCATTAGTTAATTTCTTTTCAGCTTCCATAAAACGCATCCGTATAGACTCAACGTAAAAAGGAAAAATCGAATTACAAGCCTGCTGTAATCCCGGGGCTGAAGGGACCTATGTGTTTGTCCCTCTATCATGATGGTATATCTATAAAGTAAATACTGTGCTTTAAAATTGGAGGGGTAACTTTGGTGATTCGATGCATTGGTTTGGGTAGGGTGACGGTATCAATTCGGAGTAAAATTAAAAATTTTACAGAGCAAATGTTTTCTATACGTTCCATATGAAAACGTATTTGGTACCGGCTGATTACTATGAGCTTTCACAAAATTTATCCGTATATGGCTCAACGTAAATGAGGAACTCACACGATATTTAAAGCCTCAGTTATTCCGGTTAACGTGATCTAAGATATATGTCACAAGTTATTTTTTTCAGCTTTTGCAAAACGGATCCTTTGACGACTTAACGCAGGAAGGAAAGTCGCATTACAAGCATGTTTTAATCCTAGGCTACAGTGACTAATGTGTTTGTCCCTCCCTAAAAAACGCACCGGCTGATTACTTTGAGCTTTCATAAAACTTATCCATGTATAGGGCTCAACGTAAATAAGGACCTCCAACGATATTAAAAGCCTTTGTAATTCAGGCTACTGTGACCTAAGCTATATATATGTCACTAGTTAATTTCTTTTCAGCTTTCACAAAACGCATCCGTATATGACTGAAAGCAGGAAGGAAAATCGCATTACAAGCCTGTTTTAATCCTGGGCTACAGTGACTTAGGTATTTGTCCCTCCATATCATTGAAGGTATATCTGTAAAGTGAATATTCTGATCTACATTTTGAGGGGTTACATTGTCGATTCGGTGCATAGGTTAGGGCAGGGTGATGGTATCAATTCGGAGAAAATCACATTTTTACAGAGCAAATGTTTTTCTATACGTTGCATATGAAAACGTATTGGGTACCGGCTGATTACTTTGAGCTTTCTCAAAACTAATCCGTGTATAGGGCTCAACGTAAATGAGGACCTCAAACGATATTGAAAGCCTTTGTAATTTATGCTACTGTGACCTGGGAGAGAGAGAGAGAGAGAGAGAGAGAGAGAGCGAGAGAGAGATTTGTTTGTCCCTCCCTATCATTGATGGTATATCTGTCTTTTGGGGCAAAAATGTATTCCATAGTCTTGTCCAGTGGGGTCTGTCCGAGCGGTCCTAGGAACGGTTTGTCCAAGGGGGTGAGAGACCTGTCCTAGGGAGGGTGACTGGTAAAAGGTTTGTCCAAGGGGGTCTTTTTGGGGGTAGGGTCTTCCAAGGGGGATGTCCATAGTCTTGTCCAGGGCGGTCTGGAAACGGTTTTTTCAAGGGCATTTTGGGCAAAAATGCTTGCCATAATGTTGTCCAGGTGGGTCTGTCCGAAGTGTGGCGCGGGGGGCGGGGGGGGGGGCAGTTTCTCAAAGGGGTCTTTTCAGGCAAAATGCCGTCTTTTCCAGGGGGTCTGTCCAATGCGGGAGGTGGGGGCGGGGATCTGGAAACGGCTTGTCCCGGGGTGGGGGGGGGGTGCTTCCAGGCAAAAATGCCTTCAATAGTCATGATGCCGCGGGGGTACTTTTTGGAAAAATGCATTACATAGTCTTGTCCGGAAAGCGTTGGGAGCGGGGAGGGATCTGGAAACAGTTTATCCTAGAGGATTGTTTTTGGGAAATTGACAATTGAAAAAAGGAGGTTAAAAAACGAGTTCTGAAAACTAGTCAGTGTGTTATTAATATATGTAAATGTAGGAGGCAAGTCTTAGTAACTGTAAATCAGAACTGTGATGTAACAACTGAAATGCATATTTTTCTTTCTGCATGATTGGCATGATATGACTGACTTCAGAACTAACTTTGTGTTCATAATATATTTTAACTGCAAGTTAAAATAAAAATGTTACATCACAATTTTACTTCAATAAGATGTGTAATTAACCAGACAATAAGAAATCACCTACTGCTAGTCAATACAGTAAATTGAATAATTTATCTTTTGTCAAGTTACAAAACTGAACAATTGACTTGCTACCAGTTTTAGTGGAGCTATTTTTGTTAATCTAATTGTTCTAGTTTGGTCTGAATAATTGGGGTTAGGAAACTTACTAATATATACTGAACAGCAAAAGAAACTATCCAGGTGTATAACTGGTATATTTTGCAACAAAAAAATAATTTTTCAAATTTGAATTGTTTCTTCATACCAAAACTACACTTGAAGATCTTTACGTGATAAATTTTTAAAAATCAATCAACCGTGAAGTCCTGCGCGTCAGTTGCATTGTAACATCCCAATTGGGCTCTCGTGCTAAATTTGATTCAGTATTGCGGTGCAACCAACAATATTTTTTAAACTTTATGCTGTTTTTCGAGTTAGTCAATTATCAATATTTCCAATGACAATAAAATTTCACAAAAAAAAATGTTAATTACAGGCGCACGTGAATTTCGTGCAAAACGGCTATTGTGGGACTACTGACTTCACGGTTGATTGATTTTTTTTTTAATTTACACGTTAAGTTCTTCAAGTGTAATGTGATATGAAAAACACAAGTGATTTATAAATTAAAGTTTTTTAATAAGAAATACCCCAGTTATAAAACTGGATAGTTTCTTTTGCTGTTCAGTATATTACAGAATAAGAAGACTTGAGATTTATTCAGTCATTTCATAGTATAAACAATGAATTCACTATTAGAATAAACAGATATAGAAATCTACATATAACAAAGAGTTTTTAACAGTATTTGACATGTATCACCTCTCAACGTTTACTTTGAAAATAGTGCAAGTAAAATTGTGCGAACCATAAAACAATTATAAGAATGACAAGGGTTTTTTTACACACAGATATTATTGACTATTTCCATGAGCTCCTCTCTACAAGAAGTGCAGAAATACACCTGCTAACTCAAACGACAATATACAATGAGGGCTTGCCAAGAATAATAAAAATGCAAATAGTATTATCCTGTCAACATGCCTAATGGATCAACACCAAAATTTGCACCTAGATAGTTGTGCAGATGTTTTTAATGAGGAATAAATGCTAAATGTAGAAATATCATCCTATCATTCTTCATGCCCGATATATTGCTTAAAATCCGTGTATTTACAGCTTAGTTATAGTTCAACTAAAACTGGTTTTCTAAGAAGAAAACATTTGACAGGCAGACTGACAAATTGTTGCCAGATTACGATTTGTTTATCATCACTGTATTCAGTATCGGTTGTTTTTCAACAGTATCAAGCTTAAAACAGACAAAAAAGGTAAGTTATGAACATTGTTATAAAAGGTATTTTTCAGATCGTATTTTAAAAGACACTTATTATTCAATTACATCTGTTAAAAATACCCTTTCAAGTCTCAATTTGACAAAGGCAGACACAGTCAGCTGATATACTACTTACAGAATCTTGTCAACACATTGGAAGGACGTATGCTGCAGGATTGGGTCAGAAAAATGAAAAAAAAATCAAAGATCTTCATGCTTGTTTAGCAACATTGATACTGTTAATCAGTCGAAGCGTATGAGCAAGTTTTATGTGGACAGATACCCCCGTGGACTTTGTGCAACTACAATTACAACAACTTAAATGATATTATTATCTCAATTAATAAAAACTGACAGTTAAGAAATATTCTACTTTTATTATTATAATAATAATTATACAGTTACTGGTAAAAAAAAACTGTATGATTTTGATTATATAAACTTTAAAGTAACAACATTCATGACAATTTTCTAGTATCAGTCACATCTTTCTTTAGTCCACTTCCTCACTGAATAAATATCTGCTGCTATTGATCTTACTCGTCAAAGTCAAAAATGTCTCTTTTCCTTTTCTCCGCCCTTTCTGCTTCTTCCATTTCATCTACAGTCACATCACATTCACCATCACTTTCACTTGATGATGATTCTTGCTTCTTTAACTTTGCTTCTACTCTCTGCAATGCTTTTACAACAGCATCCTGGCTTTTCTGAAGTTCAGTCATTTACGGACATAATTCTTCCTTTTCAATTTGGTCAGCCAGGATATTCTTCTTAGTGTTTCTTGCACAACCAATGCACTAGCATTGACCTTCTTGTAGGCTGCTTCCATCCTGTTAAGATTACGTAACAGAGATGGGCTACTGGCATCTTTAGCGCTGTTGCTTAGAAGCTCACACTTTCATAAGCGCCACTCAAAGTCTGCTGTCCCTACAATTTCAGTTTTCTTCAGGCCATCTTTTGCAATTCTTTCACTTATCTCATTCAGGAAATGTAACCTAAATTTATCAAAACCTTTGGCGCGTCTTATTTCACTTTCGGTGAAAATCTTAATACCCTTCCTTCTAGCGTGTGAAAAGGGAGATGTTGCACCACCTATCATCGCTGTTACCAATTTCTGGCTACCTGAAAAGAAAGATATCTGAATGAAACAGCATGTAAATATTTCAGTCATAATATATCTTGTGACTTGGTGTGAGAGGTTGGGGTCACAAGCTGTTTTTAACTAGAATATGTCTGTAGAACACAGTGTGCACAAAAAGTTGAGGCTTCTTATTTCAAAAACTATTTATGTAGAGTACATGCAATTAAACTATTGAACCTTACATTACAACCTATGATGAAGGCAGCAGCTAAAGAGTAGCTATGGAGTTCTATTTTAGTAACCAAACATCTAGACCAAGACTCTAGTAACCAACTTAATTTCAAGCCTGATAGAACTATAAATGTTAGGCATTTGAAGGAAGCCTTTCATGGGCTTTCTACATCAGGCTATATACCATTATAAACTACCAGTATAATGATTATTGCAAAAGGATGCTATAATTTGTTGTCTTCACCTTATGAACTAATTCTTTTAATTAATATTTACATAATCTTTAAGATCTTTTTCTACAGAATCTGTTTTACTCTGAAACAATTTGAAAAGTAATACAATATTATGAAAGGTATCATGCTCTTTCAGAAGATATAATGACAAAGCTACACCCTCAATGGAGCTGGAAAAACTTAAGCTACACGGACATAGAACACTACCTTTTAAAAACATACTAAACAACAAACTAAATGTCTGCTTGCTGTCAAACTTTACAAATATCTTCAGCATCATGAGATGACCTCAATGTCCTCACAGACACGTTAACTTATGGTTATAGTTTTACTTCATTAAAATTATGGTGCTTTTAAACATAGTAATTTTGTGTTTTTGTTTAAGGCTTGCAAGATTCTTGAGAACTAACAGAGCAAACTTATGTTTGTTTTCAGATTCTGTACACATCTTTAGCATCAAGAGGTAACATCAAGTAGATTTTTTTAAAGTCTGGCATATATTCCCACTTTTCCACTTTTTAAACATTTTGTTTGTAAGCTAGATGGAATGGCTTTAGATACATTACTCTAATCAAGCTCCAAATGTTCACTTTACTCTGATTATAGATGGATAATTACCATTTTGTAATTTAACAAAATCAGTACAGTTAGGTAGGGAAGGGGGCATTAATAATACTTTTACTGTCCCCTTTATTCAGATAAACCAACATATTATTAAGGGTTGTTTTGCCCAATGACATTTTGTTACCAATATTGTAATCTGGCGTGGAAAAAAACAACAGTTGTCTGCCTTTATTTATTCAGGTGAGGGGGGTGGGGTGGGGTGTTATCCCAATTTAAGACTATTAGTCTATTATTGTTTAGGAGTCTTGCAAATTAATAAATAGAAAGCACTTTTTATCTAATTTTGAGTGTTTTTGTTGCACACAGTGCACTACGTCAATTTCATTTGTCGCAGAAAGAGTTACCCAGGACATAGTCTATATAAAAATGCTATTTCCATTCAATATGGAGTATTCAATGAATAAAAATAGTGAGAAACATTATGATGTCAAGCATGACTTCCAATTGCTGCATAAGGGACAGTTTATGATTTGCTTTTGTTTCATGTCACATCGTTAAGTTTCATGTCACACCGACACAATTATGGGTCATAATGGCCTAATAGTGGCACCTCAGGGGTCTTCCTCCACCATGAAAAGCTGGAAAGTCATTATAAATAGGAACACTCCAGGAGCCCCTCAGGGCTTAATTTCATTACAGGGGAGCACTTGGGTAAAACCACCGCCCTTCCGTAAGTCAGCTGGATGGCTCCCTCATATGACGAATTCATTGCCCAAAGTGAGTCTCATCCCACTTTCAGTTTATGAACATAGTTCAGCATAATTTTTATCATAATAATTTCAATGAGAATGTTATACATTGATATACAAACAGATGTCATCTGATTTATCTACACGCTATTATGTTTATAATCAAGATACTAAGAATGGCTGTAAACCCAACAAACAGGCCCTTTTTCTGTAAAAATGCCTTTTTCCAAAAATGTGAAATTATTATGTTTTGAATTACAATGTATTTTTCTAAGTTTGATAGGAAAAGGTCTTTTCCCAGTTTTCCAAGTCTTTCACATGTTAACTGTAATCAATCAAATTATTGATATTTAATGAATATAATTACCTTGCTCCTCTTGACTGTTGTTGAAGAGAGCTTTTTCTTTTTGGTGTTACAGCACATCTTCTTGGGGTAATGGAAGACGCTGCAAAAAGACATTTACAAATGTAAGTATTTGAAAATTTTTGATTATTCATTGTTATAAAAGCCATAAATAGCATTGCTTTTAGCTGAACTATTGAAAGATTTGGTAGAGCTATTGAATGGATTCACCCATGTCGGCATCTGAAGCCGCGTCGGTGTCCCGATTTGTTTAAGTTTTCACAAGTATGTATCACGGTATCTCTGTAACCACTTGTGAAAATGGATTAAAACTTCACACACTATAAAAAAAATGATAAATTGATAAATATTTGCCTGTCAATTTGAGCTTCATTTCAGTTAAGTGTTTAAATATTGTTAGATTTTTGGCGTTTTTTTCCCAAATGTTTTACTTTTGAAGAAATTGTCTGCCTACGTTAAACTGAGATGGCCCAATGAGGGGGCCTTTTTACCTTTAATGATCATTATCATTTATTATTGAAATTACACTACTCTTACTATAAATTTTGGCATTACATGTTGATTAAAAGTAAGAACACATTGAATTCTGGCCACTTCCTCCATCGAGACGGCAACGGCAGAGCTGCCATTCGTTAAATATATAATGCACGGTAACCTGTAAACAAATCGTGCAACCTGTTTTTATCATTTTCTTTCATTTATCATAATGAGTTCATCAAAAAGTAATGACAGTGGAGGAAAGAATGAAAGTAAACCATCCCCTCTTGGTCTAATTACAGAAAAACAACGACCAGGTAACGAATGGACATAAATACATGAAACACCAACTTGTTGTAAACGAAATCGGATAGGAGCAATAGTTGGACGTTTATTAATCTTTCATATTTTAATCAGATTTACAACTTCTAAAAGTTCATCTGTGAAAGTATAGATTTTTTTGTGTGCTGGGCATTTCGTATTTTTTGTTTGTCATGCCTTATTTGATTTCTCTTGATGTTACATGAGTTGAATTTTACTAAAACATAAGAGCTCGAATCAGTGAGAAAGCTCGAAATGACGAGAAGCAGGCATACATGAATCTATGATTAAATATAGCTGTTCTATTTCACCCTATAATGGTAATATATAGATATTCTACTCTGCTTTTATTTGTTTGCCATTTATATACTCATTTTTACAGCACTAAATGGTAGTAGCTAATTGAACAAGCTTACTGTCGCTGAGTGGCTGCTTTTTGATTTCTGACATTTCCAGCAGCCCACCGTTACAGATTGACCTGTCACAATATAAAACAAACTGTATGCATCGGTTTAGTTTGATGGTAGCTTATGTAAAATACATAAAATTAAATTTTTCTGAGAAAAAAAATTACTAACTGATATCTATTATACTATACTGCCCACCAATTAGTTGTATATTCAATATTCAGTGTCATGTATCTCATTCTGGCCGTGTATCTTACAATTTCTCCAGTGCAGTTAATGCAGGCACTACAGATGACAGCTACTATGACAGTAAATAACTTACAATCCATTTTCCAATCGTTCAAACTCTAATGTTTACGAAGTTTCTGTGCTGCAATGTGCTGGTGTGTATTTCACCATTTTTGTGTATTCAAGTGCTGTCATAAGTGAGGTGTACTATATTTAGAAACTGAATAGACTTCATTAACTTTGAATAAAGTTTTTACTTCTGATTTCTTTTATATCAGACCTTAGATGTTATTGAAAAGAACATTTTCACAGTTGTTACTACTCTATACTTTAATTAAAAATTAAAGGATATAGGAAAATTCTGCTATGCAACGCTTTTCAGTCGTTGGGATATGTTTATAAGAGCATACAACTCACTGAATGACATATAAAGTGAAAATATTGTGCTATAAAATGCAAAGTATTTCCATGGTTAGAATCGAAATAATATATATGTCCCAATAATTTTATCAGTTTATTATTAAAATATGGGCTGTCATTTGGATGCAAATTGTTAAATCACTTTTGCAAAGCACTCGTGATTTAATTATTACACATCCCAACTCAGATCCTACCCATATTTTTAACTGATAAAATATAGGGACATATTTATTTTTTCTTATTAGGCGTAAAAGAATTTTTGTTTCTGGTAACATGCTCAAAAAAATAAGGTCAGAAAATTTTTTGGGGGATTTTTTTTTATGTTAAAAAATTAATACAAATGAGAGCATCAGTAACTTGATCACTGACCATGTTTAAAGCATAATAAGTGCGGTTTTGCAACTTTTAAGTTGAAAAAATATTCTCCAAAGCCGTAAAAACATTTAGTGTCAGGCAAAAAATTCAGGATAGGTCGGGATATCATATTGGAAATAAACATTTTTTTTATGCCTAATGCAAAATATGTCAAAATCAAATGGAAAATGGTCATAATCATGTCCCAATTAATGGTTAGTAAGATATTCAAAGACAGTAATCAAATAAACTAAGATCTTTGCAATGCCAGTCACATTTTCAATAAATGCAACAATATTTTGGGATAAGTCATTGAAGAATTTGACACTTGTGAGAATCATCATTGCATATATTCTGGTCCGATTATTTGGAACTGTTTACCTTTAGAAGTTAAATCTGCTCGTTCATTACAATGCTTTAAATCATCATGTCTAAACTGGATGAAAATTACATAAAATATTTCTTTTTAGCTCACCTGTCACATAGTGACAAGGTGAGCTTTTGTGATCACCCTTCGTCCGTCGTCTGTGCGTCCGTCCGTCCATCCGTGCGTCCGTCCGTGCGTCAACAATTTCGTGTCTGCACGATAGTGGTTTCGTTTATGATTTTATTTTAACCAAACTTGCACACAACTTGTATCACCATAAGGTCTTGGTTCCTTTCTTGAACTGGCTAGATCCCTTTATGGGTTCCAGAGTTATGGCCCCTGAAAGGGCCAAAATTAGCTATTTTGACCTTGTCTGCACAATAGCAGCTTTATTTATGATTTGATTTTTACCAAACTTGCACACAACTTGTATCACCATAAGATCTTGGTTCCTTTCTTGAACTGGCCAGATTCCTTTATGGGTTCCAGAGTTATGGCCCCTGAAAGGGCCAAAATTATCTATTTTGACCTTGTCTGCACAATAGCAGCTTTATTTATAATTTGAATTTTACCAAACTTGCACACAACTTGTATCACCATAAGATCTTGGTTCCTTTCTTGAACTGTCCGGATTCCATTATGGGTTCCAGAGTTATGGCCCCTGAAAGGGCCAGAATTAGCTATTTTGACCTTGTCTGCACAATAGCAGCTTCATTTATGATTTGAATTTAATCAAACTCACACAAAACTTGTGTCACCATAAGATCTTGGTTCCTTTCTTGAACCGGCCAGATCCCATAATGGGTTCCAGAGTTATGGCCCCTGAAAGTGCCAAAATTAGCTATTTTGACCTTGTCTGCACAATAGAAGCTTCATTTATGATTTGATTTTAACCAAACTTGCACACAACTTGTATCACCACAAGATCTTGCTTCTTTTCTTGAACTGGCCAGATTCCTTCATGGGTTCCAGAGTTATGGCCCCATAAAGGTCCAAAATTGGCTATTCTGGCTTTTGCAGCCATATAGAGACTTCATTTTTGGTTTTATTTGATACAAACTTCCAAAATATCTTCAACCTCAATAAATCTTGGATTCCATGACAAATCAGATCCAGTCGTAGGTTCCAGAGTTGTTTTATATCTGATTACCTCCCCTGATTGTAATCAAAATGGATTTATATCAGTAAGTACTTATAGGACTTATTTGAAATTTCATTATTGTTTATTAGTTGGACTGAGACAATCAGGGTAGATAACTATGGACTGATTTTTTGTCAAATTACCTCCGTTTATTTTAAATTAAAATGGGTATATCTCCATAACTAATGAAGATACTGATCTGAAATTTCATTTATGTCAACAGATGTATTTGGCAGATCCTTCTTTTGTTCACTTACAATATTTTTTTTTAATTACTTCCCTTTTACTTTACTATAAATAGCTTATTTTTAGTAACTTTTTTATTATTGGACGTAGGGAAAAATCGAGACCACTTTTCTGTGGTACAACATGGATGGTACTTCCAATTTTTAGGTGTATTTTGACATATCTATACCTTGTAAGAATTTTTCTTTGTTTTTGGTTAAATTTCTTCCCCTTGTTGTTCCTGTCCTTTTGACTTAGATATTTTTTCTGAGGGCCTTCTTGTCCCCAAGTGCAATGATAACAGGTGAGCGATATAGGGCCATCATGGCCCTCTTGTTTGCTTTCTGATATGTATCTGTTTAAATTTTATATGCGCATGCCTTTGCATTTTCAATGTACTCATGTTTATTATGCATTATTAGCTCACCTGAGCACTGCTCAGGTGAGTTTTTCTGATCGCTCGATGTCCGGCGTCTGTCGTCCGTCAACATTTAGCTTGTGTATGCGATAGAGGCTGTATTTTTCAACTGATCTTCATGAAATTTGGTCAGAATGATTACCTTGATGAATAGTAGGCCGATTTTGAAAATGGGTCATCTGGGGTCAAAAACTAGGTCACTAGGTCAAATCAAGGAAAAACCTTGTGTATGCGATAGAGGCTGTATTTTTCAATTGAACTTCATGAAATTTTGTTAGAATGATAACCTTGATGAAATCTAGGCGAGTTCGAAAATGGGTCATCTGGGGTCAAAAACTAGGTCACTAGGTCAAATCAAGGAAAAACCTTGTGTATGCGATAGAGGCTGTATTTTTCAAGTGATCTTCATGAATTTTGGTCAGAATGATAACCTTAATGAAATCTAGGCCGAGTTTGAAAAAGGATCATCTGGGGTCAAAAACTAGGTCACTAGGTCAAATCAAGGAAAAACCTTGTGTATGCGATAGAGGCTGTATTTTTCAATTGATCTTCATGAATTTTGGTCAGAGTGATTACCTTGATGAAATCTAGGTCGAGTTCGAAAATGGGTCATCTAGGGTCAAAAACTAGGTCACTAGGTCAAATCAAAGAGAAACCTTGTGTATGCGATAGAGGCTGTGTTTTTCAGTTGATTTTTATGAAATTTGGTCAGAATGATTGCCTTGATAAAATCTAGTTCCAGTTTGAACATGGGTCATCTAGGGTCAAAAACTAGGTCACTAGGTCAAATTAAAGAAAAATCTTGTGTATGCGATAGAGACTATTTTTCAGTTGATTTTTATGAAATTTGGTCAGGATGATTGCCTTAATGAAATCTAGGTCGACTTTGAATATGGGTTATCTGGGATCAGAAACTAGGTCACTTGGTCAAATCAAAGAAAAAACTTGTGTATGTGACTGAGGCTGTATTTTTCAGTTGATCTTCATGAATTTTGGTCAGAATGATTGCCTTGATAAAATCTAATTTGAACATGGGTCATCTAGGGTCAAAAACTAGGTCACTAGGTCATATCTAAGAAAATGCTTGTTTAATCTCAAGAGACCAATTTTTTGGTCCAATCTTAATGAAAGTTGGTCAGAATATTTGTTTCCATGAAATCACTAGGTCAAACATGTTTTACACTGTTATGGTGTGTTTCTTAGGTGAGCGACCTAGGGCCATCTTGGCCCTCTTGTATTCTGTATATTTATGTGTTTTCTTCTTAAGAGGGCCTCATGGAAGATTAGCATCAGCTAAATGAGCCACCCTCTATAAATAAAGAATTTACTTACTTTAATATAACTTACTTACTATGAATGATTTAGTAATGATCGACTTATCACATAAACTCACTACATGTATTGAAACTGCATAGATCTCTGTTCTTTGTGATTCTTTTTTGTTTCATAAACCATTTGGATGGGATAATAACAGTTTTATATTTGATATTCTACAACATTTATAGGTTTTATAGCTATTTCTAGCTATATATAGCCAGATATAGCTACATGTATATAGCTAATTTGTGCCTTTTCTGGGACCTGGTAAATATATGTACAATCCATAGATTTAAAAAATTTCCTGTCTGTAAAGTTACATATTTGAAATCTCTTAAAATTACAATTTAACTAAAATTACAGGTTTAAACTTAAATTTTTAAAGACAGAATGCAGCTCAATTGAGCAGAATTGAGCTCAGATGTCAGATCTGTCCGTCATATTTCGTGTCATGAGCATTAACTTATTAACCATTCAAGGTATTGGCTTCAAACTTGGCATGTCTTCACATATACCTTTAACATTATGATATAAGACCACAGGACAAGTTACTTGAATGTAACTTTTATTCTGCTTTCTAACACAGAATTTTTGGTTAAAGTTATGCATGTAGGAAGGTTTCTCAAAAACTACTTGATATAAAACACTTTTAAACTTCACACATGTATGTCTTTGGTGGCCTGAGGTGTCCTCACAGGACAAGTTACTTAACTCCTGATTTTGTTAGAATTGTGTTCTTTTTCAACAGAGAAGTTTGTGAAAGTGTTGTATGTAGGTACTGGTATGATTCAAAGAAATTACTTGACCCAATGTTTTCAAAATCTATACACATCTTCAGCATCATGAAATGACTACACACAGCTGGTTTCATAAATTTTGCTTACATTTTTATTAAACATGTTAAAGTATTCCCCATTTTATTTAGAAACTTGAATTAAAATTTTGCATGTAAGGCAAGTTTTTTTTTTCAGGAACTTAATACACTGAATGGTTTCAAGCTTTGTATAAGTCTTTGGTATGATGAAATGACCATTCTAAGCCAGGTTCCATATCTCTGACCTACAATTTACAAAATTATGCCCCTTTTTCAACTTCGAAAGATTTGATAATTAAGGCTTTTTCATGTAAACTAGTATTATTTCGAAGGGTTTCTAATAGTTGAGTATGTTGTATTTAGTGGCTTCTGTGCCTATTATTTTTGACAGTCTTACTTAAAGGTTGTACTTTGTAATGCATTCAAAGATGCTATGGAACTTCATTGCATTGAAACATGTTTTTAAATCTTTTTCCTTTCTTATCTATCAGCACTTAATGAACGTAAAAAGCACTTTCAGATTGTGTGTTATAAAATTTTAGTTCATGCATTTTCAAGAATGAAGAAGACTTTACAAATAGAAGTGGTGATATATCTTTTCAAACTTGTAATATGAAATATTTTACCTTAAACCTGCTATTGGAGAATGATAATTTAAGTACACAAAAACTGATTACAAATGTTAATTTGCCCTTTTTACTGGTTTCAGTTTCAGTAAAATCTGTTAAGGTGGATGTACACATAACTGGTTATGTGGCTGAAGTTTCATCCAGATTGACATATATCAATAAAGAGAAGACACCAGTTGATACAGTTTTCACATTCCCAGCCAATGATGGAAGTGCAGTGTTTCTGCTTGAAGCTGATATTGGCAAATGTCATATTGTGGCTGATGTGCAGAGAAAAGAACAGGTACTTTTATATACTACTCTTTATACTCACAGTCTTTCATTATTTTATGTGATTAGTGTGTACATATTTATCTTAGTATTTTTAGCTCACCTGTCACAAAGTGACAAGGTGAGCTTTTGTGATCGCGCGGTGTCCGTCGTCCGTCCGTCCGTCCGTAAACTTTGCTTGTGACCGCTCTAGAGGTCACATTTTTTGTGGGATCTTTATGAAAGTTGGTCAGAATGTTCATCTTGATGATATCTAGGTCAAGTTCGAAACTGGGTCACGTGCCATCAAAAACTAGGTCAGTAGGTCTAAAAATAGAAAAACCTTGTGACCTCTCTAGAGGCCATATATTTCACAAGATCTTCATGAAAATTGGTCAGGACGTTCATCTTGATGATATCTAGGTCAAGTTCGAAACTGGGTCATGTGCCGTCAAAAACTAGGTCAGTAGGTCAAATAATGGAAAAACCTTGTGACCTCTCTAAAGGCCATATTTTTCATGGGATCTGTATGAAACTTGGTCTGAATGTTCATCTTGATGATATCTCGGTCAAGTTCGAAACTGGGTCACGTGTGGTCAAAAAGTAGGTCAGTAGGTCTAAAAATAGAAAAACCTTGTGACCTCTCTAGAGGCCATATATTTCATGAGATCTTCATGAAAATTGGTCAGAATGTTCACCTTGATGATATCTAGGTCAAGTTCGAAACTGGGTCACATGCCTTCAAAAACTAGGTCAGTAGGTCTAAAAATAGAAAAACCTTGTGACCTCTCTAGAGGCCATATATTTCAAAGATCTTCATGAAAATTGGTCAGAACGTTCATCTTGATGATATCTAGGTCAGGTTCGAAACTGGGTCACGTGCCGTCAAAAACTAGGTCAGTAGGTCAAATAATAGAAAAACCTTGTGACCTCTCTAAAGGCCATATTTTTCATGGGATCTGTATGAAAGTTGGTCTGAATGTTCAGCTTGATGATATCTAGGTCAGCTTTGAAACTGGGTCACGTGCGGTCAAAAACTAGGTCAGTAGGTCTAAAAATAGAAAAACCTTGTGACCTCTCTAGAGGCCATATATTTCATGAGATCTTCATGAAAATTAGTCTGAATGTTCATCATGATGATATCTAGGTCAAGTTCGAAAGTGGGTCACGTGCCTTCAAAAACTAGGTCAGTAGGTCAAATAATAGAAAAACCTTGTGACCACTCTAGAGGCCATAATTTTCATGGGATCTGTATGAAAGTTGGTGTGAATGTTCATCTTGATAATATCTAGATCAAGTTTGAAAGTGGATC
>NW_026463402.1:0-73001 GCF_021730395.1 Mercenaria mercenaria
TACAAAACAATATTATAAGAAATTTGAAATTAAAATTACATATAGACAAGATCCAAAGAATCATTATATTTAACTATAAACAACTCTTATGAAATACTTAAATCTGAACTTAAAACTTTAAAAGGTATAAAAATAAACGTTGTTTTAAAAATAACTTTTGCAAAAATGGATAAAACTGATACAATATATAAATCAGCTTATTTTCAATCAAAGGCTTTAGAAATTATTAACACAAACGAAATAAAAAAAACTTTACATCAAGCTTTTGATGAAATAATAAATAGAATTGGTAATTGGATTTCTGAAGGAAGCGGCTGGAGAATAGAGTCAGTTGATGCTCATTATATAAATAGATATAAGTATAGTCCATTGGCTGCTTCAAGTTATTTAGAATTACCAAAACCATTACAACATCCAATGAAAGGATTAATAAATATAAAGAATGATGATAACGAATGTTTTAGATGGTGTCATTTAGCTTACAAATTTCCTGTTAAAGAAAACCCTCATAGAGTTTCAAAATATAAAAAACATATAAACGATCTTGATTATACTGGAATTAAATTTCCTGTTACATTAAATCAAATACCTAAAATAGAAGTTTTAAATGAAATATCATTTAATATATTTGGTTATGAAGAACCTACAGGAATTTATCCATTGTACATATCAAAATATCAATACGAAGAACACTGTGATATGTTATTAATTAATAAAGATAAGATAAATAGCGACTGTAAATCACCAGAGACCCCAGTCCAACATTATGTTTGGATAAAAGACTTTAATAGATTAATGTTTCAAAAAACAAAACATGCAAATAAAAAACACTTCTGTAAAAGCTGTCTGCAACATTTTTCTCAAGAAAGAATATTAAATGAACATATTCCAAATTGTTTAGCTATTAATGGCACCCAAGGCGTAAAAATGCCAAAAGAGGGAAGTAAAGTACAATTTAAAAATTATCATAAAGGTTTAGCAGTACCTTTTGTAATTTATGCTGATTTTGAATCAATAACTAAAAAAATTTTAACTGCTTTACCATCAACTGAATCTTCATTTACTGAACCCTATCAAAATCATATAGATTGTGGTTACGGCTATAAAGTTGTTTGTTGTTATGACGATAAATATACTAAACCAACCCAGATTTATAGAGGCCCTAATGCAGTTTATAAGTTTATTGGAAAAATGCTTGAGGAAGAGGAATATTGTAAAGAAATATTTAAAGAGCACTTTAACAAAGAACTAGAGATGTCTAAAAAAGATGAAAGTGAATTTAAAAAACAAAAGTTTTGTCATATTTGTGAAAAAGAATATATAGAAGATTCAATCAAAGTAAGAGATCACTGTCATATAACAGGAAAATTCAGAGGAAGTGCTCACTCAGAATGTAATATTAATTTTAAACTAACACATAAAATTCCTGTTATTTTTCATAATTTAAGAGGTTATGACGGTCATTTTATTATGCAACAAATAGGGAAATTTAAAAAAGAATTAATGTTATTCCTAACAATATGGAAATATATATGGCATTTATGATTTCTGACTTGGTCTTTATTGATTCATTCCAATTTATGTCTCAATCATTGGATAACTTAGTAAAAAATATTCCAGAATTTAAATACACATCAACTGAATTTAATTGTGAAAATGTTGAATTATTAAAGACAAAAGGTGTTTATCCATATGATTACATGGATTCATTTAAAAAATTTAAAGAAACAGAATTACCTTCTAAAGAAGAGTTTTATTCAATTTTAAATGAAACACACATAACTGACAATGAATATGAACATGCTAAAAATGTTTGGAATAAATTTAAAATTAAAACAATGGGAGAATATCATGATCTATATTTAAAAACTGAGGTATTACTTTTAGCTGATGTATTTGAAAATTTTAGAAAACTATGTTTAGAGTACTACAAATTAGATCCTTGTCATTATTTAAGTAGTCCTGGTTTAGCTTGGGATGCAATGTTAAAAATGACTGGAATTAAGTTAGATTTAATAACTGATATTGATATGTATCTTTTTATTGAAAAGGGACTGAGAGGAGGAATAAGTTATATTTCAAACAGATACAGTAAAGCAAACAATAAATATATGAAAGATTATGATCCTGAATTAGAATCTAAATACATTATGTACCTTGACGCCAATAACCTTTACGGTTGGGCCATGTGTCAACCTTTACCCTCTGGAAACTTTAAATTTATATCCGAAAAACAATTCAAGAAATTAATTGCGAAAGGTAAAACTAACTTTATAGTTGAATGTGATCTTGAATATCCAAAAGAATTACATACTGTACATAATGATTATCCTTTAGCTCCTGAAAAAATTATTATACCAGATCAATGGCTTTCCAATTACAGTAAAAATATTAAAACAGAATTTGAAATAGGAAAAAGTAATGTAAAAAAATTAGTTCCAACTTTAATGAAAAAACAAAATTATGTAGTTCATTTTAAAAATCTTGAACTATATACACAATTAGGGTTAAAAGTAACAAAAATACACAAAATATTAACTTTTGATGAAAGTCCTTGGTTAAAAAAATATATTGATTTTAATACTCAAAAAAGATCTAAAGCAAAAAATTCATTTGAAAAGGACTTTTTTAAGTTAATGAACAATTCTGTATTCGGTAAGACGATGGAGAATTTACGCAAGAGGGTTAATATTAAATTAACACATGATGAAAATATTTTATTAAAATACATAGCCAAACCTTCATTTGTTAGTTCAACGATGTTTAACAAGAATTTGTTTGGTATTCATAGAATAAAAGAAAGTTTGTTATTAAACAGACCTTGTTATGTTGGAATGTGCATTCTAGATTTATCAAAATATTTAATGTATGATTTTCATTATAATTACATTAAGGAAAAGTATGAAAACTCAGCAAAGCTTTTATTCACTGACACTGATTCATTATGTTATGAAATAAAAACCAAAGATGCATATGAGGATTTTTATAAGGACAAAGATTTATTTGATAATAGTGATTACGATAGTAATTCAAAATTTTATTTTGATAATAATAAAAAAGTAATTGGAAAATTTAAAGATGAAGCTGCCGGCATTCCCATTGTTGAATTTGTTGGATTAAGAAGTAAAATGTATTCTTATTTATTAGAAAACGAAGTAAATGTTAAAAAATGTAAAGGAATTAAAAAACTTGTTGTTAAGAAAACAATAGTTCATAAAAATTACAAAGATACTTTGTTTAATTCAACCCAAAGTAATCACACCTTTAAAGTTATGCGTTCTGATAAACACAATCTTTCCAGTTATGTTATAAATAAAACATATTTATCATGTTATGACGATAAAAGATATATTCTTGATAATGGTATTGATACATTAGCTTATTCTTAAATTAACTCTTAAATTAACTCTTAAATTAAAACTTAAATTATAGAACCATAAATTGTTAACTGAATATTCATAACGTTTAAAGAATTAATATAAATAACATCATTTATTTTAAATTCATTTGCATAATTAATAGAAATAGATTCATTTTTTCTGTTATTTTTTACATGATAACATTGAAGAATTACATTTTCTTTATTTTTTAATTGTAATTTAGCTTCTCCTTTATCTAATTTAATTGCATCAACAAGAATAATTAAAATGCAATTTTGTTTAATTGTCACATTATTACCATTTTGAACTAAACCAGGACTAGCATTTACAGTTTTCCATTGAAATAATCCACCATCGGTATCTTGGGTATAACATGTTAAAAACAATGGAGGTTTTCTTATTAATTGTCTTTCTATTTTATTTACTTTTTCATTTATATTATTGAATATTCCCATTATATTAATTATTCCAGTTAATTTACATGTTCTTATTGGTTAAAGTAATTTATAATAGTTTGTTCATTTTGTTTTACATTATTAATTTTTAGTATTTTATACAATAAATCATACAACGGTACTTTATCTTGTAACATTTTAATGAAAAATAAACAATAATATCCACAGAGTGTACTTGTTTTGTCTTGATATTGAACATTGTTGTATTTTACATTTGGTATATACTTAATTACTTCTTTCGGCGGAGGAAGTCCAAATGGATCGAAATACATATTATTTAAGTAACAAACCCAATGTGTTCCAGGACCAACAGAGTCGTCCAAATTTATAATTCCACACTCGTCCTTTACTTTTGATTTTAATAAATTATTTCTACTAAACACACCCCTAAAGTTTTTAATTTTTAATTGTTTTACCCATTGTTCAATTTCAAAGTTAGATATTGGTTTGTTTATAAATTTTATTTTTCTTTTACTATAGGAATTCGTCTGTAAGGTCTCCATTGTGAATCAATCTGTATACCCTGACCATGTCCCTTACCACTTAACAAAGATGTAATCAAAGGTATTCCTAGACTAGCAGCCAACATACCTAAAAACCCACCGTCTTGTTTTTGTTTTTGTGTTAATTTAATCACTCCAGATCCTACTAGTTGCTTTCTTTGATTAGGTGTAAGATATGGTGATATCATATTTCTCTTATCATTAGCTACTGAAATCATACCATTTCCAAGTATTTTACTAACACCAGTACTGGCTAACCCAGAAAGGGCTCCAATGCCTAGAGGGGCTAATATTTTTGGAGCTATTTTTGCTGCCATTGGAAGAATTGTTTTTCCTAACAAACCAGCCAAAGCTCCTAAAAATCCACCATTTTGACCTTGACTGGACATTTGGCTTTTTGAAATTGTAATTTCTAATCCCTTCTTATTTGCAACAGCTTTTTAATTTGATTAATTTGTGTTTTTGTTAAAAGTAAAGGGAAGTTTCCATGTAATTGTTCATGTTTTAATCTAAAAGTATGTGGAATTTTATTATTATAAGCTTGTGCTAAATTTTTCTTTTGTCCATCTGTTAGGTTAACTTTATATTCAATATAATGTGATGTCATTATATGTAATTTATATTTATTTTATTTAAACAATAGTATTTATTTCAACTGTTTCTTCATATAATACAATTGCGTAAATACGATATCTTGCAGCGGGAAGTGTATTTAACTTAATTGTTAATGTAATCTGCTTAGGATCTTCTGTTATTACTTCCTTTTTATATTCCAAGTTAAAATGAACAAATCCATACAAACATTGAAAATTAAATCTATTTAAGAGACTTCCAGTAGTCTTATTATTTTGTTTATAATAATAATTAATTACATCATCATATATTCTTGATATACTTGTGTATTCTGTTTCTGGATAAAAAACACCATTACCAACTTCAAGACGACAAGAACTCAAAGTACAAGCATCACCTGCTGCATTAACTTTAAATGTATCTAATAAATGTGGGTTATGTTCTTGATTATTACTTTTGTCAGGTCGTTGTAAATAAACAAATACATGTTGTGGTTTTGTTACACCAGCCGTTATTCTAAAAGTTGTATTAATCTGTTGTGTATCAGTTGATTGCGTCATCATTTCCCGTAGGTATGACCATCTTGCTTTTGTAAATCTTTCAGAAATTAGATTAAGTCCAAATTCATTAAAAATCAAACGTGGAACCCATAGAATTAATTTTGTTACAATTACCCTACCTGGGTCTCCGCCAGCTCTAAAAATTAATTCATCATCATCTGTTAGCTGCAGTGTTATTTGAATTTGACTTGGAGGTATAATATTAGTTTCTAAACCCTGAAAAAATGAATAATTATTTAATAGAATTTTAGCATTTACCTCTTTACTTTTCCGAATTAATTCTTTTCTAAAAGCAAAACCTTTATTATTATCATCAGCAGCAGTAGCAGTAGTATCTAAATAAATAAATTCATTTGTTCCAGTTGATTCTGCATAATCATTAGATAGTTCAACCAAACTCTTTACATTTACTACCTTATATAAATTATTACAATCATAAACAATTTTTCCATTTTGTTTAACCACTAACTGATCAATTAATGAAGCTGCATTATTAATTAGAGCAATTTGGGCTCCATCATACTCAGCACCATCAGCAAGCTTATTTACTTTAAAACTTACTTCAAAATAACCATTAAACCAATCAAAATATGAACTTCTATCATTAATTGTAAAGTGATATCCGTTTTTTTGTTGCTTAACATTATTTCCCAAGACAGATATTAAAGCTGTATCTAATTGAATAGGAGTTAATTCATATCTTTCACAATATTGTTTTGTTCTAAACATGTATATATTATATATTATTTTATTTTTTTATTAAAGTTAAAACTTTAGTTTTTATAAATTAATCTGTTAATACGTTTTTGTCGAGCTGAAGTTCCAGATCCTGACAATAATCTATTTAATCTTATATTAATATCCTCCTCATTATTATTATTTTTACTGTTATTCTTTTCTTGTAATTCCTTAGCAATTAAATTACCAACTGCCGGAGCAGGTTTCTTTTTAAATTTTTCAACAATTTTATCAGCAGCTAAATTTCCAACTTCTGTGCCAACCTTTTTTGTTCCACTTTCAAGTGCTGCTTTTCCTGCTGTTTCCAAAACTTTTTTTCCAGCTGTGCTAATTGAAGATGCAACTCCACTTGAAAGCAATTTTGTTAAAGTGTCAAAGATACCTGTTCCATGTATGATTTCTTTTCCCGTGTGAGCATCAACATAAATAAATATTCCTTTATTTTTGTCATAAACCTTTTTGTACATTATATAAAATTAAAATTTATAATTTCATATTTCTTTTAAAATTAGTGTAAAACTTGTTTCAACCTCATTAAAATTAATTATTCTACCAAATACATCTGTAATATATATTCTAATTGAATTTATAATATATTTATTAATTTCAGAATATCCAACTCTTTGTGGTTCTTTGTAAATGGATAAGCTCTTTGTTAAATCTGCAGTACTTAAAGCATAGATAATATCACTGAAATTACCATCAACAAGTGAATTATCAATAAGATCACAATGAATGTAAATTGTATCCACAGAGTTAGTTATATTTGGTGTTGTAGTTCCCCATTCAGTATTTTCCAATTTTTTTTTTCTCAAATCCAAGCAATGTATGAAAATTTGATACTTCCAAATCCAATTCAAAATTATCTGTAATTGAAATCAAAATCTTAAAACTACTTAAATCAAATTCCAAACTTATTGGAGCAATTTCTGATTTATTAAATTCAAAATCATCATTACTTATTAATGTTTCCCTAATATAATTATTAATATCTGTGTAACTGTAAGAACCATTTGTAAATATAATATCTTTCCATTCTTTACCATTATTATAACGAATTCTTTGATTGTCATATTCATCACTAATATTATGCCAAGAGTAGGTCATAGTGTTAATACTATCCAAACCAACAGCATAAGTTTTATTTTTATCTAAAATTAAAGAACGACTAAATCTGATTGTAAAATCACTCGGAGTATTTTTGTTATTATCTTTAACTGTTTCAGAACTTAATACTATTTTTTGTTCCATTTATATAATTATTAAACATATCTTTTTAATTAAAAACTAAGATTTTAAAACTTTAATAAAAGTGTAAATTCAAGAAAAATAATTTTTATATAACATTTCATGTTGTTTTGGTAAGAGTGAATTCATTTTTAATAGTTCATCAATTATTCTAATACCTTCATTTTTTAGTTCTTCATTATTATTTCCAGCATCAATTGAACCACAAATTAACTCCAAGTCATTAACCAATTCTTTTGGATTACACGGACAAACGTCATAACCTTGTCCCCTAATTACTTTTTTAAATTTCATAGATCTTTTATTGATAGGTAATCCTGATTTTTCTGTTAATTCTTTGAATATTTTTCTTGAATGAATTGAATGTTTTTTATTATTGTTATATCTTTTATTAATCAAATCAATCAAATCATTATCTACTTTAGTGTTAATTACTTCCTTTCCAGATATTCTATCCTTAGCAACCAATTTGTTTTGACCATATAGTTTATTTAAGTTAATAATTAAATTACCATATTGTCCATTTGGTGAAACTTTATATGAATTATGATGTTTTATTCCTTGTCCATATGTAGAAGCCATACCAAGAATATGATTTAACCGTTTTTTGTACTTTATTAATTCGTCTTGATTATGTTTTAATTCTTTTGCTTCTTCTTGCTTATTTGGATCTTCTGATCTTGATTTGCTAGCTATTGAACCATTTAATTTTTTGATATTCGTATTAACATCATCTATTATATCTTTAAGATTGTCTTTATGTATTTTATTAGGATCAAGTATATCTGCATTTAAAAAGTCAAACATTTCAGACGGTTTGAAATATTTATATTTTTCTAAAACATTATTATCCAGAAAAGCATCTAAATCTACTGTATGTATTTTTTTTTCTTTCGGTCTTGCTCCCAATTCTTCTTCTAATTCTTCAATTGTATCATACTCATCTTCTTTTAGATATTGTGGTAATGTTGTAATAATGGTTGTTGTAGTTCCGGAGGTGGCGGTTCTTCCAATAACTCTGCCAATTTTTGTTCTTGCATTTTATCAACAAAACTTTTTGGAAGTAACGCTAATTGCTCCTTAATTCCAGGTAATGCTTTTAACTGACTTGATAATTGTTCTTTTTGACTTATTTCAGTAATTGGCTTATAAATTTCAGTGTACATATCCCGATTTGTAGCTTTCTTAATTTTCTCTCTCATTATTTCTTCTCTAAGATCTCTCATCTTTTGCCCGACTAATTTTTTTCTTATTCTTATTTCATTAAGTTTTGATTGCATTTATATAATAATGTAAGATAATGTAAGATATTGTAAAATAATGTAATATTATATAAATGGAAATTCCAAATTATGATACAAAAAGTGATAAATCCAATAACTTTACACAACATTATCCTTTTATGCCAGATTCATGTTTTAGAATGTTAATATGTGGATCTTCTGGATCTGGAAAAACAAATACATTAATGCATATACTTCGAAAACCTCTTATATATTATGATAAATTATACTTATATGCTAAAAACCTAGAACAATCTAAATATCAAGATTTAATTAACCACTTAAATGAAATTGCAAAAAAAATTAAAGTAGATCCAAATGAAATACTTGAATGTTCTAATAATGAAATAATTGATGTTAATGATCTTGAATCAGAAAAACAAAAAGTAGTAATATTTGATGATTTTGTATGTGAAGATAAAAAAGTTCAAAATGAAATAACAAAATACTTTATTCAAGGACGTCACAAAAACTGTTGTGTTATTTATTTAAGTCAGTCTTACTATAAAACACCAAAAGATATTCGAATTAACTGTTCACATTATATTTTATTTGAAAGTCCAGGTAAACGAGAAAATGATATGATTTGTAATGAACAAAATATAGATCGTGATTCTTTTGCTAATGCAACAAATCAAAAATTTGATTTCTTATATATTGACAAACCAAGGAAGTTTTTAAGAAAAAACTTTACTGGTAATATATAGATGGGAGTTTTTAATGATGTAAAACAAATAAGTGAAACTGACAGTATAAGTAAAGTTAAATTTGATATTGAATTAAGTGATTATGCTACTAAAAAACAATACAAAAAGCTTAGAAAGGACATGGAATCATTTCTTCACAGAAATAAGGAACTTGATAACGCAATGAACAGAGCATTAGATATGGGAGGTAATAAAATAATCAACCTAGGAAATCCAGATAAATCCGCTGATGTAGTTCCAAGACGGTTTTTATATAAAAAAAAATTCAAAGTGTAATAGATGACTATAATCTTGAAGATGTCAAAAGTATAAAACAAACACTAGAAGCAGAAGTAAAGAATATTGAAGAATTAACAAAAGATTTTAAAAAGAATTCATTATTAATAGTTGAATTACAAGGTAAACTTGAAAAAGAAATGAAAGCTATGGTTGATTCTATTAAAGAACTTGAAGAGAAATCTGATTTGACAGATGACAACATAAAAAAAAGTATTCAGAACCAATTTTGAAAAGTTATACACTCAAGTTCAGGAAATAAATGATACTATGATTAAACATGAAGAACTAAAAGACAAGATTATTGAAGCTGAAAAAAAGTTACAAAATATGTATCAGTTAGAAATTAGAACAGAAATAAATAAACTAAATACTGAAACTGAAAAAAGCATAAAGATTTATTAGAATTAATTTCAAATAAACTTGCAGAATATAAATCTGAATTGGAAAAGGCAGCTTCACAAAGAGGTGATGATCATGACACAGCATTAGATGACTTTAAAAAAGAGCTCAATTCTAAAATAGATGACTTTAAAAAACAAATTCGAAATTGGATTAGTATTGTTGACAACCATCATAATTTAAAGTATGCAGACTTAAGTAATATTACAAAAAAAATACAAGAAGATACGAAGCAGCTTAATGATAAAGTTGAAGAACATAAAAATGAACTGGACTTTGTAGTTGAAAAATCAGTTAAACAAGGAGAATCAATCACTACTAATACTGAAGCAATTAACATAATTAATGATAAAATTAAAAAAATAATAAATGATTTGGACTCTGTAGTTAAAATATCAGCTAAACAAGGAGAATCAATCACTGCTAATACCCAAGTAATTACTGCTAATACTAAAGCAATAACCGCTAATGTCGAAGAAATTGCTACTAATGATGAAAAAATTTCTAATAATTGGGAAAAAATTATAGAAGTAAAAGATGCTTTCTTAAAACAAGAAACACAATTAGCTAGAACAAAGGGTAGTTTATCTGCTTTTGAAGTTGCTACAACAAAACGACTTGATGATTTAGCTGAAATAATTCTTAAACTTAAAAAGAAAGACAAAAAAATAAAAGAAGAATTGGAAAAAGAAATAGAAAAATTAAAACCACGTGAAGTGTTTCTTTTTGAATATAACAGTGGTTATACTGAAGGAGAATCCATTGAAACATATTCATACATAAAAATGAAAAAGTATTTCGATCGCCACGGTGTCTGGATATATTCATTATATGATAATATAATTAAAGAACATTTTACAGGCTATTTTGATGCATTTAATTTGGAATCTGGTAATGTCGTAGATTATAAAGATTTTATAAACATAAACCAAGAATATAAACTAGCTGTACCGGATGTACTATTAAAACATGTGTTTTTAGCCAAAATAGCTGGAATTTATATAATAGATATTGGGTTTTATTTAACGGCGCTCACACAGAGGGACACATGTAGAGTATCACATTTTCTTTTTAGGTGGTGGCAAGAGGGTTTTACAGGTACATTTCCCGGTGGGAGTGTAAATATAACACCCATAGTCGGTGAAAGTGGACCCGTCTCGGGCGGGGTATGTACATATCAGAAAAAAATTAAAATTTATTTAACAGAAAGGACAATGTTTGATATTCATCCTTATGACGATTCAACATCTACAGAAGTATCATTTAATCTTATGTCGGATAGTTATGTCAAATTCTACATATTGGAGGAATATATAAATTATAAAGAAAGCAAACTTTTGGATTAAAACCTTAATTAAAACTTTAATTACTGTGTTTTTATTTAACTAGAATAATTAATATAATGGGAATATTTCAACTACTCTCAAAAGCGTATGTTCAATCATGCATATGCCTATGGCATACTCAAACGGTTGAGTGATTTCAGCTAGGTATTTACCTATGACACTTATATTAAATCAGCTGTAAAACGTAAATCGATCACAAGGAAGTTTAAACGAATTGTACTACAAATGTAAACATATCGGTTTTATGAATAAAAATAAATCCAATAAAACGACACCGGTGTCGCTTTACATTGAGCCAATATTTGTTTAAACTCGTCGCTTCACAAACGATATTGATTGATAAACTTGTTAAAGAAAACGACACCGGTGTCGTTAAAATTTATAGGGATAAAAGGTTAAGTGAGGTTAAATTGTTTCAAAATCTTTTTTTTTGGTTAAACCAAAGGTTTTCATTCGGTTTAACTAAAGATTTAAAAGATTTTCAGCTTGTATCTTTGATAAAACCTGTGGGTTTTAAAGTGTCCGGCATTGGATTTTTTAGAATAGGGACAAGGGGTCAGGGGGGGTCAGATGTTTCAAAACCATCATGTTTCTAACTACTGATATCGTTAGCTATTGGACACACCATTCCAGTGCAATGAAGCATTAAAAAATCAAACTTTGGATAAAACTACAGAACCTATTAGTGACAGAACTTTTTGCAGGACCCTAGTATGTCGTTGAATACTTAACATGTGCACCTTTGTATCCCTATAAATGATATTTGTTCTTTTTGTAAAAGCACTACGTTTACCTGTATTTTTGTGACTTTTTCAAACATGGGTAAGGTCGTAAAATTAAAAAAAAATGATTCACGTCATTGACATGTCGATATGTTATTTACAACATATTTGCCTAACTGTATAACACATTTGATAACTTTACTGTTAGAACTGCGAAAGATTGCCGAGAGAGTGCCAGCAGTATTAGTTAGTATATTAACTTTGGTTTTAATAAATATATCATATACCATTTAAAGATCATCAAATACATTTTTCGCCAGAAAGTCCAAGAAGACCAATCGGCGACCTATTTCGAAAAATAACTACCGGAACGGCTCGAAACGGTACCCTTGTAAAGCGTCACTTCTGCTCTTATCGGGACTCGTGCGAAATTCGAGTTTTAGGATGAATTTGAGGACCCGGATATTTTTCCTTCAGTTCATGCTAGTACAGTCCTAGAAGCCAATTGGTGACCTAATTAGAAAACAAAACACTACCAAAATGGCCTGAAAAGATACCCTTTAAAATCGTCATGTTTGCACAGGTCGGCACCTGTAGGAAATTCGAGCTTTGGAATGATTTTATAGACCCGGATATTTTGCCTTCAGTTCATGCTAACCCGATCGCTGACCTACTTTGAAAAACAATAGCCGAAACGATACCCTTAAAATTGTTATTTCTGCACAGGTCGGGACCTTTACGAAAATGTCTGAAATGGTACACTTAAAAATTGCCATTTCTGCACAGATCGGGATATCTTGCCTTCAATTAATGCTAGGACAGTTCTATAAGCCCAATCGGTGATCAAATTTGAAAAATAACTACCGAAACGGTACCCTTAAAAATTGTCATTACTGCACAGCTGTTATGAATGCAAGGGGCAGTGGATTTGAAACTCCGGTTTCAGGACAGTAAATATTGACGCAAAAATGGCCTAGAATGCACACCTTGCAAGACATATTTTGAAAATAGCTTTTATATAAAAAATATAGTTACATACCATGTCGCAGAAATGTCTAAACTAATTAACATATTTAACCATTGTTCAAGAGGGTCTTACAAACTACGTCACTAGTTCACTTAGTGTAACGTTTTACAATATGCTAGTAAAAATGTTGAGTTCTATCATCCTTTAAAACACTGGCATATCAGTAATAAAAATTCCTGTTATATCGGGAAAATATGTTCATTGTACCCATAATTAGCGAACAAATTTCATATCGATAGAATTTGTAAAAAGAACAAAATAATCTTTATAACAAACTGATTTACCATGCCTTCAATCGGGTCCAGGCACAGGATTTTGAGATATTCTTGAGTGTCTCCCATTTAAATAACATACCAGTCCTGGTTCTTCCTTGCAAAGGAGGCTTTGCTTGTACGGGTATCTATTCATAAACAAATAGGAAAAGTTAGTAGGACAAGCGTCTCTCTCTCTCTCTCTCTCTCACCCTCCCTCTCTCTCTCTCACACACACACATACACACGCGCATGCGCACGCACATGCACAGACGCACACACACTCTCTCTGTGTCTGTGTCTGCGTCTCTGATTCTGTCAAATCCTGTTCCAGATCCTGGTCAGATCGCTCTGTAACCGCACTTGCAGGGAATTGGCGTCATTAAATTGTTTAAGTAAATGTATATCTACGGATAACGGGGTCGTAAGTTCGATCTCCAGGCGAGACGTATGTTCTCCTTGACGATTTGATGATAGACATTGCATCTGAAATAATTCGTCCACCACCTCTAATTCATGCGGGAAGTTGGCACTTACTTATGGAGAACAGGTTTGTACTGGTACATAATCCTGGAACGCAGGTAAAGTTAACTGCACACCTTAACATACCGGTAACTGAAATACTGTTGAAAAACGGCGTTAAACACAAACACACATATGAATGCCAATCACTCTTCGAGTCTGCCCACCTAACTAAGTTGGGAGAACGCAGATCTACAGACCGCCCGAGTCTTGAGTTCGATCTCCGGCCGGAAGGTGTGTTCTCCGTTCCTGTTTAAGAGACATTGTGTCAGAGGTCTTTCTAACGTCCAACTCGGATTCAGTTTGAGAAGTCGACAGTTACATGCGTAGAACTAATAATGGTTAGGTTAATTACCCGCCCTTAGGGGCCTTCGTGGCCGAGTGGTTAAGGTCTCTGACTTCGAATCACTTACCCCTCATCGATGTGGGTTCCAGCCTCACTCGGGGCTTTGAATTCTTCATGTGAGGAAGCCATCCAGCTGGTTTACGGAAGGTCGTTACTACTACCCAGGTGCCCGCTCGTTATGAAATAATGAACGGAGGGGCACCTGGAATCTTCCACCACCGTCAAAGCTGGAAAGTCGCCATATGACCTTCAATTGTGTCGGTGCACGTTAAACCCAACAAATGCATAAATAAATATACTGCCCGCCCTTAGATAATTGAGAAACAGTGTAAGATAATGCTAATTGATAAAAAGAAAAAGAACAACAACAAATCAAAGTACATTTGTACTCGTTTATTATTGTATCATGTAATGTAGCAACAAAGTTGCAAAACATATCTTATCCTAACAATCCAGTGATATTATTATATTTTGAACTGATGAAAACTTCTAAAATCATATACCGTCTATGCTGAGGTCAGTTTCTAGAAAACAATAACACAACGTAAAACATACTATTATTTTTTTGAATACAACAAAATTTTGCTTGATAGGCAAACACAATCTATTGATATAAAACATACTCCACTCCTAAGCATTTGACTGGGGTAGTTTGTCGAGATATATAACAACGCAGGAGTGATTTATCTTGCATATTTCTGCTATTTTCACATATTATTGATAAAATCTGTAATTGTTTCTCGATAATTTCAATATGCGACCTATTCATTTTAGTATCTAGAAAACATAAATTTCACTGTGGTCGAAAAAGGTTTTAATTTCCAATCAATATAGAACATTAATAGAAACACGATAATTACATAAACTCCTCATAAAAATCTGATATTTGATTTTTGGAGTTCGATAAATCCGTTGACATTGGGGCATGAAAATATTCTTCTTATATCCTTTAATTTGTTGTAATCGCATTCGCAGTAACAAATTAATTTTACAAGGAGCATATAAGTACAAAACAATCCGGACATTTGCACTTAATCTATTTTAACAGTGTAAGCTGTAAGTGAAATTGATAATATATGGGTAAAAAATATGTGAGTTTTTTTTCACACTAAAAATAACTCTATTTAAATTTATTATTAACTGTTAAAACACTACAGAATTGGTGAAAATGTTTTCTTAGATTATTAAAGATATTCGTTAATTGTTATTTTATATAGATACGACTAGTTTATAATGCAAAAAAATGGCATAAAAGCAAGGTCAAGAATCAAATGACAATTGAAACGCTCCAAAAACGAAACTCTCGTAAAAACATTGCAGCCTATTACAGCAGAGTATGTTCGGATGTGTACATACTGAATATAGATAGATAAATAAGGTAAAATAAAGTCAACACAGACAGATCAAAATATTTAAAAAAGAGGGTCATGGTGATATCGCTCACCTGCTAAACTTGGCCTTAAAATCATCAAGATAACCATTCTGACCATAAGTTCCATGAAGATAGAGTCATAAATGTGGCTTTACAGTGTTAAACAAGCTTTTCCTTTGATGAGTGGTGACCTAGTTTTTTTACCCAAACGACCCAGTTTCGAACTTGGCCAAGGAATTATCAAGATAAACATTCTGACCGAGTGTCATGAATATAGGGTCATAAAATTGGCTTTAAGAGTGTTAACAAGCTTTTCCACTGATATGAGCAGGTGACCTAGATTTTATCCTACAAAATCAGTTTCAAACATGGCCTAGGAATCATCAAGATAAACATTTTGACCAAGTGTCATGAATATAGGTTCACAAATGTGGTCTCAAGAGTGTTAACAAGTTTTTCCTTTGATTTGACCGGGTGACCTAGGTTTTGACTTTTAAACTTGGCATTGGAATCATCAAGATAAACATTCTGACCAAGTTTCAAGAAGATAGAATCATAAATGTGGCCCCTAGGATGTTAACAAGCTTTTCCATTGACTTGAGCGGGTGACCTAGTTTTTGATCCCACATCACCTAGTTTCGAACTTGGCCTAGAGATCATCAAGATAAACACTCTGTGCAAGTTTGTATCGAATAAAAGCATAAATGAAACCTTTGTATGACTGAAAGTGCCAATATAGTAAAGTTTGCCTCTTTCAGGAACAGTAACTCTAGAACACATGATGGAATCTAGCCGACTTTCAAAAAGGAACGGAGGTCTTATTGTGACTTAAAGTGATGTGCAAGTGTGGTTAAAATCGAATGTAAAATGTCACTTCTATCGTGTTCACAAGGTAAACATTAGTAAATTTTGGCTCTTTCAGAGGTCTTTCTGGGACCATGACTCCGAACCCTATGATTAGATCTGACGGACTCAAAGTCTCTTTATGGCGGCAAAAACTAAAACAGCAAGGATCTAGCCAATTTTTGAAAGGAACCGAGATAATATGCAAATACGAGTTGTGTGTATGTTTGATTAAAATCGATTGCAAAATGTGGTCTCTATCGTGTTAAAAATTTGGGACGGACGAACGGACGGACGACAGACAGACGGACGAAGGGCGATCACATAAACTCACCTTGTCACTACATGACAGGAGAGCTAAAACAAAAGGAATGCATTGGAATGGTTCATGGAACACATATCACCTATCAGTGTTCCTAAGCAGCCGAAAAGTATGAAAGATTTCCCTGCAATATTAATCCCTAAGATGGCAAAAGCGCAATAAATACTCAAGTAATAATAAATAGTCAAGTAATAATAAAGAAAGAAAGAACCTTTAAAATCATAAGAACATGAACTTAATTTATTTGAGTTATAATCAAAAAAGCAATAGAAGAATCACTAATAAGGCAACTACCAAATCAAGCCTCGTTTAGGGAGATATATATCATGGAGACTAAAATATATCCCGTCAAACACACAAACAGGAAAGCGAAATAACGGAGCTTTGCACGGCGTATGCTGTATGATTATTGTATTTAATAGCAAACCAATGAAGCTTTAAGTCCTGACATTAAATTAAGGTAGTTCTGCACGTTCAGATCAAAACTTTTTCCCATTGCAGAATTTGACAAAACCCTGATTTCAAGAAATCAAATAGACTTAAAAAGTTGTTCAAAAAAGGATACGATGCGAAAATCGAGAAGCACAGTGCATTCCCTTTGTACTTTTATATCCTTGTTCTTCTTTCCTCTTCAAATCCCCCCCCATCCCACCATTTTACCACTTCCCCACCCTCTAACTATATTTTACATAAAGTAATATGTACTTGTTAGATGTTTGAAGCAACCCGTCTGTAATATTTTTGCATTACAGCTTCTTTTTGCTGTGGGCCTACTTTGCTAATGCATGTCTCTGAGGCTGTGTTTTAGGTGTTCTGTGCTTCCGAGAAATCTACCCTTATCTATTATCTTTTTAAGAAAATATGGAAAATAAAGGCAGGGTCGTGTGCTTGTGTTTTGTTGTTGTTTTTTTTTTTTTTTTTTGCTATTTAGACTGATGTGAAAAAAAAAAATGATCTCACACGTTTTATAAATTGAAATTTACGGGAAAATCACAATTTTGATAACATTTTGCGTTGCAAATAGATTTTTATCTATAATGTAGATTTTAATGAAACTTCTGATGGTCGTTAATAAACATTTATCCATTAAACCGGTTAAGTAAAATGTATAGGTCCGTGTGCATGTTTGTTAGACAGTCGCCAATGGTTAAAGAAATCCGCGCATTTCTAGCTAATTTTAAGACATCTGTTTTTTTGGAATTTAACGTGTCAGATATTTTGATTTCATTACTTAAGAAAGACAGCAATGTTGCCATTGTAATAAATGTTTTCACCAGTTGTAATTAGTTCAAAAAATAATTGTCATTTCGGTGCGCTGAATCAAGAATTTATTCTACATTTTCTGGATAAATGACGTTACGCCGTTTCTTTCAGTTTATCAAACGTGCAGAGCTACCTTAACAATTATGTCTGTCCTCATCGCTAAATTACAATGATTTTAAATTAGTGAGTCTGATGTAGTAAATGATATATATGAAGAAATGAATGCAACACATTTTAAAGGGATATGACATAAAACAAACAAATGATAGCGGATCTTTCTAATTCCTATAGTAACGACAATGAATTTAATCAACTGTAATAAGTTATACACATGTATTACATCACGCAGTTAACCATGTGCGTAAAATTAGCCAGAACAGCCAGAGTAGCAAGCGTTCAGCCAGAGTTTAGCCAGAGTAGCCTGAGTTTAGCCAGAGAAGTCATAACTCTGGTTACTCAGGCTGGCCGGAGTAGATAGAATGATAACAACTCTGGTTTCTCTGGCTGGTCAGAGTAGCCAGAGTTCAGCCAGAGTAGCCAGAGTTCAGCAAGAGTAGCCAGAGTTCATCCGGTATCCAGAACTCCAGTTACTCTGGCTGGCCAGAGTAGCCAGATTTCAACCAGAGTAGGCAGAGTTTCTAGATTTTTAACATGTTCTGGCTACTCTGGTCAGCCAAAGTAGCCACAGTAGCCCAAGTCATCAGGATATCATTTGCTCTGGTTACTCTGTCTGTTTCTAACAGCGTAATCAGAGTTCAGCCAGAGTAGCCAGAATTTCTAGGATTTTAACATGTTCTGGCTACTCTGGGAAGCCAGAGTGGCCAAAGTAGCCAAAGTAGCCAGAGTAACCAGGTCCCGTATTCGCAAAATATTTTCAGTCTTAGCTTAGTATGTCAATTCTATGTAAATAGCATATTTAAAACTGAATTTCAAGTTAATAACTATTTTCAAGTGGGTAATTAAAGTAGCTCTGGTTACTCTGGCTACTCTGGCTGACTAGAGTAGCTAGAGCAGCCAGAATAACCAGGTACCGTGTTCGCAAAACATTTTTAGTCTTAGCTAAATTCGATCATGAAACTTAATATGTTACTTCTTTCTAAATAGCATGTTTAAAACTGGATTTCAAGTTAATAACTATTTTCAATTGGCTATTTATAAAAGCCAGAGTTCATATAACTTAATACTAGTATGTTACTAGGGTTTTAACATGTTCTGGCTATTCTGGTCAGCCAGAGTAGCTAGAGTAGCCAGAGTAACCAGGTCCCGTGTTCGCAAAACATTTTCAGTCTTAGCTAAATTCGATCTTGAAACTTAATATGTTACTTCTTTCTAAATAGCATGTTTAAAACTGGATTTCAAGTTAATAACTATTTTCAATTGGCTATTTATAAAAGCCAGAGTTCAGCAAGAGTAGCCAGAGTTCATCCAGTATGCAGAACTCTGGTTACTCTGGCTGGCCAGAGTAGCCAGATTTTAACCAGAGTATGCAGAGTTTCTAGATTTTTAACATGTTCTGGCTACTCTGGTCAGCCAAAGTAGCCATAGTACCCCGAGTTACCAGGATATCATTTGCTCTGGTTACTCTGGCTGTTTCAAACAGAGTAACCAGAGTTCAGCCAGAGTTGCCAGAATTTCTAGGATTTTAACATGTAACCAGAGTAACCAGGTCCCGTATTCGCAAAATATTTTCCGTCTTAGCTTTTGAAGATGTAATTTCAATATGTGTTTCCAAGTTAAGACATCACTTAAAGTAATCCCAAGATATTTAGCATTTCCTGTAGTTTTTAGTTCTTGATTAAGTAATTTATATGGAAAGATGATATTTTTTTCCTTTTTTTTGAGATTCCTATTACTTCGCATTGATCAGGATTAATCTCCATAGACCAATTACGTTCCCATTCTTCTAGTTTTTTCAAATCATCTTGAACTTTGTAAGAGTCTATTAACGAGTCTATGTTGAGGTATATGATAGTGTCATCAGCAAATAAGCGTATTCTACCTTTCACAGAGTCAGAAAGATCATTGATAAAACAAAGGAAGAGACAAGGACCCAAAACTGAACCTTAAGGAAACCCCTGGTAGAACTGGTAATGAGTGTGAGCCTTCAACTACTACAGACTGAGAACGGTTACTAAGGCAAGATTGAATCAAGGATAGAGGTATTCTGTAGACAAAAAGTTTCACGATTTTATAGAAAAGGAGTTGATGATCGATCTTGTCGAAAGCTTTGGAGAAATCCATTACATTGAGACCTGTTTGTTTTCAGATCGGAGATTGTCAAAAGTTTCTTGTGTAAAGGATAATAGTTGAGCCTCACAGCTATGTTTGGAACGGAAGTTTATTGGAAAGGTGTGAGAAGATTGTTGACTATTTTGGTTCTCTCAAGGTTGATATTTTGTGTTTTATGTATCAAGTGATTCATAAAACGGACATCTTCCAGAGTAGCCAGAGTTTCTAGGGCTTTAACATGTTGCGAAATTACCCTTTTTTGTACCCTCAGTTTTTTATTGTTTTATGTATCAAGTGATTCATCAAACGGACTTCAAAGAATTGTCTTACTTGTCATACAGCAGTCCTATAACTGTTTAATCCAAACACAGTCAATATCGTTTCATACACGTACACAAGTAATACCGAGTTAATACAACATGGAAAGTTGATTGTCTGATGACATAAGGTGACCACAATCAATTTTTGAATGGCATTTTGCGTTTTGATTGGCATGTCACAGAAACCTACTTTTTTCCAAGGGTTTAGATGAAATACCGTTATTAAGCCGCTTTAAGTGTATGTGTTCACATGTCAACATTTCGTCAACTTCCACAACTTTAAAATGCAAATTTCAGGAATTGGTTGCTGTTAACAGGTATGAAAAATTTATTCTCCAATTTATTTGTATTACCGTATAACTGGTTATTTCTACGGGTGCAGATTTTTGCGTTTAGGGCATGAAAATGAGTATAGTAATTTCTGCGATTTTAATTTCTGGGGATTCCTGTACAGAGGTTAATTTAATTTCTGCGTTTATCCATGGAGAGTTGCTTTCATGTTTGAGACATGGCTCTGTATAGTGAGGAACAAAAATTGACTGTACACGATAAACTGATAAATTCTTTTGTACTTTACTGCTAGTGTTGCAAATCTTTATCGATAAAAGTTAAGCTAGGGGCTACTAGCTGGATACGTGTATTGATTAAGTAATTTAAACTACACAGGCAAATAGAGGCAACAAATGGGCGATCCGATATACGAAACTACGAAATATTTGCGAATTTAATTTTTGCGGCTGGAAGAGACCCGCAAAATATCGCAGAAATTACCTACCCGCAGCAATAACCAGTTATACGGTATGTCTTCAAATTAATTTATTTGGTACAAATTCAAGGCAAACACTGAAGTTAAATAAATACAAAACCAGAAGCCTTCAAATAAATATTCTTTATTTTTACACTCAAAGTTATAGTAGTCTCAACTTGACCGCGATGGTTGACCTCAGGCTGATTATTCATATCGATTATTTCATTGTAGAAATCAAAGGTGCTTAGGGTAGCCGTGTATATTTAAATGGAATTAGTTTGTATACAGTGAGGTATCAAAGTATATATACTTACATTTGATCAGTTAAAACTTTCCAATACACTAATTTATATTTACACAAATTTATATTTCCTCTTTCTCGTGCAGCTCCTGTTTTACGTACACTCCTCTTCAATAATAGGTTGTGCCTTATTATGTATTATAATGCAAAAGTCAACCATCGGGGTCAAGTTGCGTCCACTATATTTGGAATACATTGCAATTGTTTATGATATCTATATAAACAAGAGGACCCATATGGTCATGAATCGCTTACCTGGACCTTGTGGGTTATGACAGTCATAGTAAAAATTAAAAATTTGTAATTGTTAACTCTAAACTCTGGGCATTCGGGAAATTTTAAACTTATGTTGTATAAGATTAGAAGTCTATTGATAATCCACAGAAAGACTAATATTGCACTGGTGGTGGTGATTCAATCAAGTTTGAAAGAACTCCATTATAAATTTTGCTAATTTACATGCAAAATATTTCAGCTCTTACCCTTGTGGCTCTGAAAAAGATTTTTGCTATGTAAGTATATCATGTTTTTTTTCCTATATAAAACTTAAGTAGGAACCATTTTGACTCTGGGGTATTGATTTTAACATGTAAAATATCTTAACTCTTGTCATTGCTATTCTTTTGAGAAGATTTTAAAAGATTTCCCTGAAAGACTTTGCAAGCTCATGAGCACAAGCGGGGGCAATTTTGACATCAGGGGTCATGATTTGCTCAATTGTACGAGAGGCATTCACTAGGCCATGCTAGATACAAAATATATCTAGTCTGGGCCTTTTAATATATATTTCTTTATGTGAAACTTAAAGCCCCAAGGCACATCCAATATGACCCCGGAGTCAATGATTTGAACAATTTTGAAAGAGATGTACTTGCCAATGCTTCTTGCAAAATATCTAAGCTCTGGGTCTTGTGATACTTGAGAAGATTTTTAATGTTGTACAATATAAAATGGAATGAGTTCAGTCAAAGAGCCTGACAAAAGTTGATCACAAAACCTCACCTCACGAGCTAAAAACTTCAAGTATAGTGCATGAGGATCTTTCAATATATAATGATAACTATTGACTATCATCTTACCTATCAATTTTGTTCAGTAATGTAAATTGACTTTTCACCATTTTTACACTGTTATGTACGGCGTTCCGTTTGGACAATCGTGACATTTTATTTAATACTAAACCGCGATGCACGATGATACGATGATACACTTAATACATATAAAACACTAAAAAATCAAACCTGAGAGTACCAAAAGGGTCATTCGCAATAGGTATTACAGTATTTTCTCTGGCTATTCTGGCTAGCCAGGGTAGCTAGAACCAATGGACATCTCGGAAATTCTGGCTGATCTGGCTAGCCAAAGTAGCCAGAGCAATTGACATCCTGGTTACTCGGCTACTCTGGCCAGCCAGAGTAATCAGATTTCTTGCTACTCTGGCTGAACTCTGACCAGCCAAAGTAACCAGAGCAAATGAAATCCTGGTGACTCGGGCTACTCCGGATACTCTGGCTGACCAGAGTAGTCAGAACATGTTACAATCCTAGAAACTCTTGCTACTCTGGCTGAACTCTGGCTACTCTGGCTGAACTCTTGCTAAACTCTGGCTACTCTGGCCAGCCAGAGTAACAAGAGTTCTGGCTACTCTGGCTACTCTAAATAGCCACTTGAAAATAGTTATCTACTTGAAATTCAGTTTTAAACATGCTATTTAGATAGGCTGGTCTGGATCCATGCCAGTCGCAAAGCCACTATGTTTGTTTTTCTCATGGCACAGCTCAGTTATTAGATTTCATAATCAAATTCAGCTAAGACTGAAAAACTTTTGTGAACATGGGACCTGGTTACTCTGGCTACTCTGTCTGTCCAGAGTAGTAAAAACATGTTAAAATCCTAGAAACAAAATGGTTATACGTGAAATAATAATAATAACTATGTTAGAAAATATTTGTTAGATTTTTTCTCGCGATGATTAAATAAAATGCATTTTCCTGTAGACACTCATTACAGCTTCAAACATCAAGTCCACGACCTTATTTAATGCATTATGTTCCCAAATTTAAGCGGGGAAGACATTATTTATCAGTGTTGTCTCTCTGTCTGTCTTTTCGTGCGTCTGTCTGTCACAAAGTGTGTCCATGCATATCCTCCAAAATCACAGGGCGGATTTACTCAGATGATTTATTATAGTTGTTGTTATTTAATTATTGTTCTCTTTTAATTTGTAAAGTTTACGTGTAAACCTTTTAGTTACGAGATTTTTATCACTGCACTTTCCGATTTCTGGTCTGACTGAGTCTTAAATTCTCACATATATTGTGCTATCGTCGTCAATAACCACCTTATTAATATTTAACCTTGTCTTTTTAGAGGGTTCTCTTCCTGCATTACGGGATTGGATGTTTCTGCCTGTAATGGCACAGAAACAAAGCTTGATAAAATAATTCTTCAAGAGAGTAAAACAATAAGCCTTCTTGGTGCTAACTATGAGAAGTGTACTTCTAGTGCAATTCATCAAAATGGCACATGCAACATATTATTGATAAGTGAGAAGATGGTATAGGACACAATTATAGCGATATAGGCGATGCTCACATATAAATCTAGACATAAATAACATACAAAGAAACAGAGAAATATAATGACACAACACAAAGACTTACCAATAAGCTATATACAATACTATGTCGGTATATTACCCTCGTGACATTATCCCCCGGTTCGGGGAATGTCGTCCCGATATACAAATACTGAAGTTACTGTGAGTAATAATAAATTTTGGAGTAGTACATTGAAAGTATATCTAAACCTGCTTACTATGTAAAGGTACAAAAGTAAGTAAACTATAACTAAGGCTTTACAAACCTACTACCCCTTAGTATTAGGGATTACTGTTGTACTGTTAGATACTAAACCAGTATACAATCCCGTGAGTCTGTACACATGATGAAACAACAGGCTTAATCATGTTTTAGATACTGTAAAGTAAGCTGGAACTGTAGGTGTGCACCCCTACATAAAATTTATTTAGTACTCAGTTTTATTTTATCTATTTTGTTTAACGTCGAACCGACACAATTATAGGTCATATGGCGACTTTCCAGTTTTGATGGTGGAGGAAGACCCCAGGTGCCCCTCCGTGCATTATTTCATCACAAGCGGGCACCTGGGTAGAACCACCGACCTTACTCAAGCCAGCTAGATGGCTTCCTCACATGAATGATACAACGCCCCGAGTGAGGCTCGAACCCACATTGATGAGGGGCAAGTTATTTGAAGTCAGCGACCTTAACCACTCGGCCACTGAGGCCCCTATACAGTACTCAAGTACTTAGAAGTATATCCTTAGTACATAAGTACTAAACTGCCTTTAGTTCACAAATCAATAAAGAATGTACTAAAGTAAGTACATATTTTATTAAGGAACATTTTAAAACTAAAACACTGGGATCCTTGTGTGAACATCTCAAATTTATTTAAAAATAAAATTGCAAACAGTTAGTAACATGATTAAATCGAAATCACATTACTAGTCAGAACGTTTAATAAAATAACTGAGTTTCTAGATGAAATACAATTAAAATACTGCAATAAAATCAATAAGCTGAAATACCATACATCATGCCTCACCCTATCTCTTCTCTGCCTCCGTAATGGTTCTTCCTTTCTCTGTCTTTGACTTTCTACCAGACTGGTTCTTTGTCTCAGTTCAACCGGGTCCTTGCTTATCTCTGCGCAATCCTGTAGGCGTCGGATATGATATATTAGCCACTCCGTATACAGTAAACCTCGCCTATAAGGAACAGCTTGGGAGCTCTAAAACTTATTCCTTATAACCGAGGTTCCTTATATCCGTTCCCTGTAACCGAGGTTTGTATAACAAACACAATTGTATAATGAACACTAATTGACTGACGTTTGAAAAGGGCTATGTGTTCACACTCTGGCGGGCCGACCATGAATATCTGTGAGAAAGATGCGAGTCTAGTAGTAGTACCGGACCTTTCCTGGAGAGATGGTTAGGTAAACTGCCTGCATGCATATGATTGAAACAGTGCTGAAACCAAACAGAATTATTATAATTTTGCTCAAAAGGGATGCAACTAACTGTATTCGAAGCCATAAGAGTTTCAAGACAGGGAAATGATCTTTTATCCGATACATCAGTCTGAGGTTCTACTACTATTTCAGGTTCATGGGTTTTGGTCTTTGACAAAAGAATACCAGTCAATGGAAGTAAAAGGTTCTTGTGAAGGAACCAATGTTTTCCTTTTCCCTGTTCCCGTTTTAGCTCAAAAATAGGGATATCGGGAGTAGGCTGGGGAGCAATTACATATATGTCTTTTTCCACCTATCAGCTAATTTTGACTTACCCTAATTCCTACATTTCTCAGTAGAACCCTATCTCCAACTTCCACCTTAGCCTCTCTGACCCGCAGATCATACCATTTCTTATGTCGTCGACCTTGTTTCCTAGCTTCACGACTAGCTGCCATGTATGCAAAATTAAGTCGACTTCCTAATCCAATAACATAACTAGAAGTGTCCTTGGATTTGGCGCAGTTTGGCTCGATTCCTAAGAATGCATCAGTCGCCCAAACATTAAAACGTGGGGCGTATAGCCTGGACTAGAATGTGGGACCGAATTGTATGCATGTACAAGTGCAGGTACATGGGCTTTCCAATTTGATTTTCTATCATCCTCTAAGGTACCTGACATGTTCAACACTGTTTCATTAAAACGTTCTGGCTCCCGTTTCCGTGGGGTGGTACGGAGTATTCCTAGACTTTTATAATATGGGCCGGCTTACACAGTTTAAGTATAACCTCGAAGTTTCTGCCTTGATCAAAAAGCCATAGTGACAGATGCAATTTTCAGATAATAATTTTGCAGTTATATGTGCGGTTTGATTCTTAGCGGGAAAAGCTTGTGCAAATCTGGTAAAATGATCAGTTATGATCAAAATATTTTCAAATCCGCCCTTAGACATCTCAAGAGACAAAAATCCCTGCACACCAAGTCCATTGGAAACGAAGAATGTACTGAAACAAGTTTTGCCGATGTCTTATCTAAAGTCTTGCGACGAATACAACGAGAGCAGTGATGGACACGATATTCCACAGATTGCTCCTTCTGGGGCCAAAAGAACCTTGACCTTATAAGTGAAATTGTACGAGCACAACTTTGATGACCAGCTTCATCATGAAGTCTTGTAAAAACTACATCATGGAAAGGTTCAGGAAGTACTAGCTGAACATCATGTAACCATTTTACGTTTCCTTTACGATAAACAACTTCACGTTGAATGTAGAGGTTGCTCAATTCCCTCAAGTATTTCCTTACTGATTCCGTTTCATTGATCTGTAAGTCTATGACCAGCATGTAAAAGATGTTTTACACGGGCTAATGTTGCGTCATTAACTTGCTCTTGTTTCCAATCAACGGATTGCAAGTCACTCCCAAAGCAGATCTCATCCTTTGGATTGTCTTCCAATATTTGCTGTGAAAAGGATATGCATTCCATGGCAGGTATCTGACATTGACCGTCTGATAGAGATTGAACCAACGCTTTAAAGGCATCTGAAATCAAAACTGTATTTCTTGTATCAGGACTTGAAAGTCGGACAGAGTGTCTGCTTCAGAGTTGAGTTTTCCTCATGGCGTCTAATTTGGCAGTGGAGAAGACATAGGTATGGGGATTGTTGGTATGGACTGTTACGGCGTTACCATATAAGTAGTCATGAAATTTGTCGCAAATCGCCCATTTGAGTGCCCAAAACTCTAACTTGTGTGCAGAGTAGTTGCGCTGACTTTGTCTCAGACCTCTACTTGCATATGACACAACACGTTCCTTACCATCATGTATCTAATATAAAACCCCATCACCCCACCCTCTCCACCGAGTCTATCTGAACTTGCATCTACATTGAGAATAAATTGGTTAATATAATCAGCATAGGCTACAAAAAGTGGAGGAGGATAATTACTGACTCAAAGTTTCAAAAGAGTTTTGTTGTGCTTCACCGCATGTCCATGGTACACTCTTCTTTGACTTGCTAGATTTCTTATTAGTCGGGTGGCTAACCGAAAGATCGTTCAGAGCAGAGGTTTTGCAATTTTTGAAAATCTCTCTATATACCATCGGTAATACCCTGAGGTCCTTCACATTTGTAGGTACCGGCCATTTTTTCAGCACTTGGATTTTGTCTGTCTAAACCAAGGGCGCACACAACATGTCCCAAATACAGAACCTGTGTCTTGAAAAAAAACTCGCATTTGGAGCTCTTAAGTTTAAGCTTGTATTGTTCTAGACGCTGAAATACAAAGTGGTATGTATTCAAAAATATCTCAAAATTCCATGTTAAAAAATTAAAATGTTTTGTTTTATGACAGCGTTTGTAACATCAGTAATAACTATAAGAATAAGACATTTCGTCATTGTTTCTTGAAGTTCATAACTTGCCTTTTACCTGCTGGTAATAAATGACTATTTTGAAATAAATGAAACATGTATTACTATTGATTTTTTTTTTATTGTTTATGCTTACTTTAAAGTGGAATACTAGAAAGTACACCTAATTAAAAACTTTCCATATTTTCTAACAAAATTGTGTTACCATGGCGACATATGTTTTAAATTCCCTTTTCCTACAATAATACTTAAAAACAAAAGCTTATTTTAAAAAAATAGTTCTAATAAGTAAAATATTTGAAAGTATAAGTATTCAGGAAAGAAATCTGAAAATTTCACATAAAATCTTTAAAATAATAAAACAAAAAAAAGTAACAAAAGTAGTTATCGTAAGAATAAACATTTCTGTCATCCCTTTCCTCATAATCTGTTTTTTTTTTCACTGGCTAGTTATAACTGACAATACTGAAGAAAGTGAACATTCTTTTACCATTACATTATATACTGTAGATCCCTTATTGAAATACAAATCCATAATTTCAATGAAATATAATTTGAATTATGTTACCATGGCAACATACATACTAAATTCTTTTTTTCTAAAAATACTTTAATACTTAACATAATAGCTTAACTTATGATAAAGGTTACACTGCTACAAGCTCTGGTGAAAAGTAAATATTTATTTCCAGCCAATACTTTAATGTAGGTAACTGAAACTACAACCTTTACTTGATGTTTAACCTTAACAGCTAAACACATCTATATGAACAGCAAAACATGCTGAAGTGTTGTGCATTAAAACGTTTAAATTCAACAACAATTTCTATCTTTTATATTCACTTCCTTTTTTCAGTTCTGGGAAAAATCCTCGTCAATCACAATTTCAGTTTTCAGTTCAAGTGGTCTGGGACAAACAGAATCCTTTGACTTTTCAGACAAATACTACTCTCTTAGGAGTTCATACAGGTACCATTGTCAGGCTTGTGTCATTCCATGTCAATAATATTCGTTTGGCAAGGGGGAGTAGATTTTAGTAAGTTAACTGTCTCAACTGGACGGTCACTTTTAACACTAACAATCCAGGTGTTTCTGCAGACATGATAAAATGGTAATACTTGGTTATCTTCTTCAAAAGTTTAAAATATTGTGATAAGATATTTCTCCACTGGCAGAATGTGACAGGATTTAAATCATTGTTGACCAACTGTGCAATGTTATGACCTTTCTTTGATGACTGACACACTGTGTCAGCAATATCATGTATTATTAAAGGTCTCAGCATTCACCCTCCTCCACAGATTCTTCTAAATTCAAAAGTGCAAGTCAGATTCAAACTTTGCATGGTCTGTGATCATTGCTGAATATCAATCCATCTGTGATATCCTGTAAGAAATAAGTAAAACATTTTATCTAAAATAATTAACCTGGGAGTCGCCTTATTTAATAAAAGCAGAGTTATCACTATTTGATAATAGATGATTCTTACAACCAGTACTCTAAAATATTGACAGACTGACAACAGCTGCCGTCAGTATATAAAGTGTACTTTGTTTGTAGATTTTGGTTACAGCAAATAGGATGTTCTAAAACACATTTTTTGCATTTATTGTGTTAACCCTTAACCTGCTAAATTTGCAAAATAGACTACTCTATCTTAAATAGAGACAGTACCATTTACAGTTTATAGGGGGTTCTCATAGAAAATTTGCTGACTAAATATCAAACACTGCAGATCATGATCAGACTGCACAGATGTACAGGTTGATCTTGATCTGCACTGGTTGCAAAGGCAGACATAGCTGCCTCATTCAGCCTAAGGGTTAAAAGTATATACTGTTTTAACAGCTATCAAAAATGGTTGTTACCTAGTAAAACTCTCCACAGACCATACCACAGCAAGATGTTATTTCTATTGTAGCTAGCAGCATTGTCAAAATAGAATACCAATACAGGTAGTGATGTACCATGCTCACAAGTTGTCTGCCCCTTAACCAACTGAGTTGCTTTCATAAACAAGAGGAAACACTTGCCTTCCTGAAAAAAGATTTAAAAGTCTTTGTTAAAAGTATCTGTTATCTTCATGTATCTCAGGAACCTTTACAGTCTTCATTCTAATCAATATTCTTGGTGCAATAAACTGGTAAGAAAATTCAATCACATCACAATTTCTAAGTCAATAATGGGTTAATTAAATTTGAAAATAATCACATTACAATTAAACTAAATTACAATTAATTGAATTACTTCAAATAATGAATTAAAATTCCTATCATTTAGAACTCTTCTACAAATTAATGAGATATCAACTTATACACATGTACATGTAGTGTTAAGCATTCAAATTATCTATGTACTTATTGAGTGCCACAGACTTTTCTCAGGCTAATAGCCAATGTAATGAAGACTTTTCACAAACTGATCCTCCTCAAAACCGGATTGTTGAAATTAAATTTTAATAATGCCAGTTTTGTCAGTTTAAGCTATTCAATAGTCACAGTAGATGTACATACATTATACAAATCATTAGTGTAGAAGTAGACTTATTTTGTATAGGCTCCAACAAAACCTAGACAGAGGTATAATTTAATAATATATTGCATTAAAATTATAATAGGAGCCATTAGCTGCATGTTATTTACCTGATTCCTCAAAGCACATCCAAAATATGTAACATTTTCTTCAGATCTTAAAGTAAACAGACCAATTTCCTGGCTGTTGTAGGGTATATGAACCAGCTGTAGTGGAATGAACCATCAAAGGAACAAGGAATATTATCTGAAAGAAGATACATTACATGTACTGTAAACATCACTAAAATCAAAAACTGAATACTTTTAATAATGTGATTGTGAAAGGTTTCATTAACTTACCACAAAATACTTCAAAAGTTATTATACTATGAATCTATATTTTAAAGGATCATAAATTGTTTTACACACAGCAAGGCTCAAAAATTTTAAAAATAAAAAGATTTTCATTATATAGCATAAATTCCCACTATACATATACAATCATCCTGCTACAAAACATTCTGAATCAACAATAATGGAAAGAGAGTAGTCACCAGACAGAAAGAACATGACTTATGATACCCACAGCAAAAACAGTTACCATTTTATAAATGGAAGCGTCTAGACATCCGGTAACCAGAAACCTAGCCAGTGTTTTAGCCAACTGGTAACGGGACGCCTAGCCTATCCTATCCTATTGGGGTTTTCTAGGCGTCCGGTAATCAATTTTAAAATATTGTCTGAATAAGCCTTACAGGTGAATATTCAAACCTTAGTAAGCCAAAAAAAAAATGATACAACAAATTTATTCATTACAGTATTCATATATAAAATGATCGCCGAACAGCTAGAAAAACATTCGCGGAGAGGCTGGTCGTCTTGTTGCCGGACAGCTAGAATTATGCAGGGTAGGCGTCCGGTTACCGGACATCTACATATTTCCTTTAAAAATACCTTGGCTACTACTGCGAGAGGGGACTTTTCGAGAAATGATGTGACATAGGCAGGCATCTATAAGTCTGCATCAAATTTATTTATTATCATAGCTACATGTATTTTACATTTTTCCATACTAATGCTTACTATGGCCATGAAATAATTTGATGAATCCTGGTCACCTTGAGTAAGAAGCTGTCTGCCTTCAATAATCTTTGTGACAGCCCAACTGGCCATTTTATATTAAATACAATCATCTGTGTTTAGTCAAAGAGCTATAAAAATACTTCTTTGGTTTAGTGGCCACAGGATAAATTTCATAAATTTCCCTTGGTATGTTTTGGATTCACTTCCGGGTAAAGACAGACTTGTTTCAGTGAAAGTTTCAAATATATTAGAGAATCTACATTAACATCTGTTTATAAACGGTACTTACCAAATCAGTAAACAGTATTACAAGTCTCAGATCCCTTCATCGTTCAACAAAAGGAAGTTAAACAAAAGTAAACTTCACATGCTTCCCTGATAAAATCCGAAACCGGAAACATACAGTACCGAAGGGGAAACAACTGATTTGAACAAAATATTTTGTCTCAGGCGTAATACCACTATTTTTTTACAGGTCTGATGTCTAAATATTCTTTCTCTAGTAGACTGTTATCAATCATGTAACAAGCAGTCGTACTTTAACGGTCAAACTTTCGCTAATTAAAACATGTGTAAGAAAGCTGCGCGCGTAAACTTGGCGCAACTTTAAACGTCATTTCCCGATATTACGTCATGCCGCATCTGGACCGGTTTTCAAAGACGACGTCACATATATATATATATATATATATTTCTTTTTTTCTTATTTCTGCAGTTACACCGAAGCAATATAGTACAATGTACATATTGCCATTTTGCCAGCTTTTAATGGTGGGGAAAACCCACTACAGGTGCCTCCGGGCTACTACAAACAGTAATTTCACCTCGAGTTTGGCAAGTGCAAATGATTGGATCTGGTCATCAGTCCTTTGAATTTCGTTTGAAGAACTCAATATATTTAATGAATCTCAAATGCCCGTTCTTGTTTTGAAAAGTGTTCTTAGTGCGGTGCTTGATAGGTGTATAATCTTATTTGCTCGTACATAATTAGTTAATTGCTCCTAATGTAAATCTGCCATTTTGTTTTATTCATAAATACCTTTTCAATAAATACCATTCATGGTCTAAAACTGCAAGTTGTTGATGTATAGAGGCAAACGATTGAAAACGATTGTTTCAAATCTAAATAAGCAGAACTTTGCAAAATCTCACATGACTGTTAATCAGTCATTTCTTAACATGGCAGCCAAATGTAGCTTTTATCAACATATTACAGGGTGGATCGGAACTCTTCTTTGCTTGTTTACGATCTTACACAGTCAGCCATCAAATAAATCCGCATGAAAATAAAAGATCTACTATACGACACAATATATTTTATATTATGTCTATGCATGTAGGAACTGCCAGTTTGACACAAAATACTTATTTATAGCTCTGTGTTAAAGAGTGTTTTTTTATACTGACACTGGGGACGGTCGTTAATGAATGGACCTCACTAATACTTGTATCCTCGGTAACACATGTTTGAAGTTTAAAAATCAATACTTAAAAATCTGTCCATGCATGTAGAATCAGAGCCCGGACAAGACACTGCGGGCGGACGTATGAACGGACGAAAGAATCAAAGCAACCTTTAGACCCTAAACCAAAAGGACAATGATAATGAAATCGACCAGAATTACTCGACATGGCAATAAGGACCATACATAAGTATATACAAACTATTTACTGACTGCAAGTATAGACACTTTACACAAATGGAAGACGGAAGAAATCGCAAAAACACAGACAGACTAAACAAAATATACACAATGAAGAGACACTACGGGGCATATAACATGTCTACAAGACATATTTTTTACTTTCATACAGCTGTATTCTCGATAGCCGACAGCTGACTTCAACGACTACCTATTTCAAATACAGCGGCCGTTTTCGATAGTCATTTTTTCTCGACTATGCCTATTTAACGGCTAATATACTTTTTTAAGGAATAACGTAGAACCCGGAAACTTCACACAACTGTTCCGAAAGGACACATCTGTTAAACTAGATGATAAAAGTTTTCACAGGTTGTTCATAAACAAAACAATTTGCGCAAAACTTTGGATTTTTGCTCGATTTTTCAAACTGAAGAAATTGTAAGCGAATATCTCAAAACATTACGATCGTATTTGGCCCGGAAATTGTAAATATAAGCTATGGTCATTCCTTGACAAAACTGTCAAGTTGATTTGCAAGAGTCGGCTTCTTTTTAATAGAAATAAATGAAAAACTTTACCTACCGATTTACAGCTGGGTTACATTTCCAGCTGGGTTACATTTTCAGCTGGTGTCAGGATAGCCGGTTATCTAGTGTGTACAAGAGGCGGAGAAAAAGTAGGGACCTGTGAAACACGATCTGGGCCTACCATCTGCCCTACGATGGAGGTCCCTTGTCGTTTAAAGCTGCCTTCTCTGCAGGTTTATCAGGCTTCTGTTGTATTCTTTCGTCTATCACAATTCCTTGATTTATAATAATACGTCTCTCTTCTTTCACTCTTCAACTCTTTCATCTCTACTTCCATCTAATTTCCGTAGTTTGCATCTGTTTGGTCAAGACCTCCAGTTGTTTTTTGTTGTTTTAAAAATTTATTTTCTACAGAAGACAATTATTATTTGGCCTCAATAGTGTCTGCCTTTTGTTCTTTTGGTTCAGAAACCACTGGAGTTTGTTTAACTTTCAAATCAGTTTTACTTTCTGGCTGGTGTAGAATTTGATCTTGACTGTTTGAGATCCTCCTCTATTACCCTCAATTTCTTCTTCAATGTATAGAAATCATCCAACTTTTCATACTAATACCGAGATACATTCTTTAAATCCAAATTTCGCAGACCAGACCAACATATTGCGATGCATTTCATTCCTAGCCAGTTTATTTACATGTCCTGGAAGTCTACTCATTAACCTTTCCGGTCGCATACTATAATCAGCAACAGTCTCATCGTCCCTCTGGCGTTCACTGTAAAATTGTTCCTTGAGGAGTTCAGAAGTTTGAACATTGTCATAGACACCCTCTAGTGAGTATATCTGCAATGAAGTGTCTTTTCGAAGATGTAAAAAAAATCTCCACAAACTGTACCTTTCAGCTACTTTCGTATAGCTTCTTGTATAATATGCATAGGGTATATCCCCTCATCTATCAAACGATGGACGTCATACTTCCATCCCCCAAATAAGTGTCTTTGCTTTTTCATCTCCTAAAAATGTGGTAAGTCAAGAATACGAGGATAATTATAATCAAACTTTCCTGTTAACTTTGTACCCAGTAACAAAGATGGACGGGTGTAGGCAAGGAACGCATCTGGCGTATTTTTGTAGAATGCTGGTCTATGTAAGTATCGCCACTGCGCACTGTTTTGGCTTTCGTACCGCTCTTTTAACTATCGTATTTCCCCTAACCGGTGAATAAGATTCACCAAAAGTTCTCTTCTCTCCGTACCATTTGAAGCAGGGGTACTAGTGAGTTCATTTACTTGGTAAACACCAGATTTTGTCCATTTCACTGTATTCCAGATATCCTGTTAAATCGTCCTCAGTCGCTCGTGATGCCATTCTACCAGTTGAATCAAAACTTGAATAAATCTGCTTAACAACAGATCTGAAGTACGTCCTTGAGAAGCATACCACTCTAAATCCAGGTACATTGTATATAATAATTAAAAGAATTTAAAAGTGTAAATAATTTAGAAAATTCAGATTGTCTTCAAAGGATACCACACATTAAGATATATGATATCATACTACTATATAGAAAACAGAAACATAATTGCAATTGTCACTATCAACTTTGTTAAGGAATCTTTAACACACACTTTGAAAAATAAAAGTGTGTTACATAGAATTTGGAAAATGTCTAGTGGTCTATTTGGTACATGTAAGTGGTCCTCTCTATACACCATACACTTAAACTGCTTACAATTTTAAAATAAGAAAGTGTTTAGTAGATTTCAGAAAATATCTAGTGGTCTACTTGTTCACCAAACATTTGTGGTACATGTAAGAGGCCCTCTCTATACATCATACACTCCAATCACTTATAAATTCAAAATGAAAAAAAAAAATGTTACGTCAACAAATTCAGGAAAAAGCAATTGGTTTATCAGTACACCATACAATAACAGTTCATTACAGCATCAATATTTGTCACCAAAGTTGCAATTTGCAACCAGTATATCAGGTTAGGTTTCAACTTGGTTTCACACCAGTACTTTGTTTACTCTGTGGCAGTATGGCAATTTTGCCCATAATATATTTCGTTCACCTTTATGCACTCAAAGGTCAAACAATTCTACTATAAAGAAAACAAAAGTAATATATCCTGTGGTATATCCTGACACCACAAATGTCTTCTAATTTTCTGAAACTCGGATGATCTAAAAGGTAAACAAAAGACAATGTATGAATTTTATTTCAAATCACATTTCAAAGTTCATCTTATGCTTACCACTAGTATCAACTGCAGTCGTTTTCTAGGTTAGGTCTGAATCTCTAAATATTTGCTACAAAATCTCTGTGTGATATCTTAATGGTCACATACTGATAGACAGTTGCATACGACACTTGGATTCTGGGGTGAGTTCGTTCCTTTTATTGTTTTTTTTTTTTGTGTCACTCTATGATTAAGCCACCATATATCTGTGCTGAGAGTGACTGCCCTTGACAAGAAGAGTTATCCTACTCACTCTTACTTGTGCATTGCCCTACTTCTCCTAGTAATCATATTATGTATTAGTGTACTGTATACATACTAGATACAGTATTGTACTTTTGGGGTGTTAGAAAGCTTGTTTACTTGCATATACTTTTACCTACTCTTATGGTTTAGTGCTTCACAGTTGTGTTATACCTACACTTTATCTTAGGATAAAGCACTTTGTTTTATTTTTGTTTTATTTGTTACACTAAAGTGTTAACACCAGTTGCAATTGATTATTTTTTGATAAGGCTGAGTATTGTTACAGCCTACTGTCACTGTACATTGTTGATTGTTGCCTATGCAACCCTGATTGACACATAGTGCTGTTGCGAAAGATAGTGTATTATTACTTTAGTGAGGACGTTTTGTGTAGTATATACGTAGAGGATAGTATTTTGTTTTGGCTTTAGTGGTAACTGTAGAACCTTAGTGTAAACTAGTGTAGTCTAGTATTCCCTCAGAATTGTTTAACTAGTGTCTCAGGTTGTAATAGTAGGTGTTGTACTGTAGTGTTGTATAGTGTTAACATAGTGTAATCATTTAAACATGACTAGTGTAGTAGAGTTAAAGAAGGTAGGACAGGAGTTAGGTTATGAAGGAGAGGGGTTACGTAACTTTGTTAAGGAAGAGCAGATTAGGAACGGGAGAAAAAACTTAGTAGATTAGAAGCATACAAATTAAGAGTAGAAGCAGAGAGAGAAAGAGAAAAAGATAGGTCAGAAGCAGAAAGATTAAGGGTAGAAGCAGAGAAAGATAGATTAGAAGCAGATAGGGAAAGATTAGAGTTAGAGGCTAGGTTGCAGAAAGAAAAGATAGAATATGAAAAACAAAGTAGTTTAGAGGCAAAGAAGGAAAAGTTAGAGTTAGAATCTAGGCTGCAGAAGGGAAGATGGAATTTGAACTTACGTTAGGTGTACAGTTAGAAAAGGATAAGTTAGAAATGGAAAAGCAGAAGTTAACGTTAGCTAGGGAGTTTGAAAACAGAAGGATTTATTTGTTGGATTTAACGTCGCACAGACACATGATAGGTCATATGGCGACTTTCCAGCTTTTTAATGGTGGAGGAAGATCCCAGGTGCCCCTCCGTGCATTATTTCATCACGAGCGGGCACCTGGGTAGAACCACCGACCTTCCGTAAGCCAGCTGGAGGAAGCAGAAAGCAGGAAGTTAAGTTAGAGACAGAGCATTAGTTTAAAAGAGACTTAGAAACGATGAGTATGAAAAAGGTAAAGGTTAAGATGTCTCCCTTTGATGAGAAAATTGATTCCTTGGATGCGTACTTGAATGTGTACGAAACGTACGCTGTTGCGCAGGATTGGGACAAAGAGATATGGTCACTCAACTTACCGTTCCTTCTGAAAGGTACGGCAAGAGAGGTTTTTGATAGGCTTCCGTTAGAAAACCAGAATGACTATGATAAACTGAAAGCCACTTTGTTACGTCAGTTCGAACTCACTGACGATGGCTATAAGAAAAAGTTTAGAACTGAAAGGCCCCGTAATAATGAGACCTTTATCATGTCTTTAGCCAGAATATGTAGATATTATGACGGTTGGCTTAGGTTGAGTAAGGTAGAGAAAACTTACGAAGGCTTGTTAGATTTTATACTTATGGATCAATTCTTAGATGTATGTAACAGAGACCTGTACCAGAAATTGAGTAGTAAGAGGTTAGAGAAAACTAGGGATGTAGCAGAAGATGCAGAGTATGTCGTGAATCGAACCAATAAGGACCGAAGCCATAAACCATATGAAATACCTCAGAGACAGTATCCTAGTAGTCGTAATGTAGGCACTAGTAATAGAGGTAGTAGTAATGGTGCAAATAGAGGTAGAGGTTATCAACCCTTTGGTGTACTGAAGTGTACTAATTGTGGTCGTATAGAGCATAGCTCATATTACTGTAGGAGTGGAAAGTACGGTAATAGTGCTAATACAGCAGCAGAGGTAGAGGTAGAGCAGGAACAGGAAAGTAGTAAAGGGGAGAATAGAAGTAGTAAGGAAAAAAGAAATCGAGGTAGAGGCCGTGACCGATCTAGGAGTAGAGGTAGAGGAAGAAATAGAGATAGAGATAGGAATAAGTCAAATAGGTCAGAGAGTGGAAATAGTATTATAGAACTCAGTGATGTTGAGGAGTTAGGTATGCTTAGTGTAAGTACATGTCCTAACTTACACTAACTTAGGGTTGTACATGTGTGAGAGTGAAACGGGACTTATAGGAAGGAAGTCAATTTGTAGAGAAAACCCGTAGATGTAAGTACATATATGGGAGTGAACATAGGCTAGATGTAGCTAGAATAAATATTGATTGTCCGTATTTCAAGGGTACAGTAGAGACGTTGGTTGTAGATAATCCTACCAATGATGTTATAATTGGTAATGTAGAGGGAGCTGTAGAACCCCAGTTTAGTAGCATTGCGTCAGCAGTAGAAACTAGGGCGCAAGCCAAAGTTAAGAAGCAAGTAAAGCTTAAAGTTCCGTTAGTTAGGTTTGAGATTAAGAATAAGTTGTTATATAGGGAGTATACTGCCCAGAATTTAGACAAAAGTAGTGCTGAAAGTTGCACATGATTCGTTACTGTCGGGTTATTTAGGAGTAAGGAAAACTAGTGATAGGGTATTAGGTGAATTTTACTGGCCAGGAGTGATGGCAGAGGTTAGGAGGTACTGTCAGTAATGTAGTATTTGTCAACGTACTATAGCTAAGGGTAGAGTAAGCAAAGTTCCATTAGGAAAAATGCCTTTGATTGATACTCCGTTTAAGAGAGTTGCTGTCGACATTGTTGGTCCGATCGAACCTATGACTGATAGGAAATACAGATATATTTTGACTATGGTAGATTGTGCTACTAGATATCCGGAAGCCATAGCACTACCTTGTTTTGAAACTGAGAGAGTAGCAGAGGCATTAGTAGATATGTATAGTAGATTAGGAGTGCCAGAAGAAATGCTTACCGACTGCGGATCGCAGTTTACGTCAGACCTTATGGCAGAAATTAGTAGGTTATTGTCATTAAGGCAGTTAACAACAACACCGTATCACCCTATAGAGAAGTTTAACGGTAGTTTGAAGCAAATGTTGAAGCGTATGTGTAGTGAGAGACCTAGAGATTGGGATAGGTTTTTGAATGCTATGTTGTTTGCTTACCGTAAAGTTCCGCAAGAAAGTTTGGGATTTTCTCCCTTTGAGTTACTTTACGGCAGAACAATCCGTGGACCGATAACTGTGCTAAGAGAGTTATGGGCTGGTAAGACGGAGGATGATGAGGTTAAAACCACTTACCAGTATGTTATGGATTTGCAAGAAAAAATGGAGGATACGTGTAAGATAGCTCAGCAACAGTTAGCGAAAAGTAGTGCTAGATACAAGAAGTATTACAATAGGAAGGCTAGAGATAGGAGGATTAAAGCAGGTAGTAAGGTACTTGTATTGGTACCTACGAAACATAATAAGTTGTTGTTACATTGGAAGGGTCTTTACGTAGTAGTAGAGGTAGTAAATAGACTAGATTACAGGATAGATGTAGACGGAAAGTTGAAAACTTTTCACGCAAACATGCTGAAACAGTACTGTGAAAGGAAGGATGATAGTAAGTCTATACCAGATAAGGGTATATTAAGTTGGAGCAGCTATTGTAGAGGAGGATCAGAGAGATTATGATAGATTAGATCCGAATGAAAGTAGTGATGAGTTTTCAAGAAGAGTAGAAAAGGATATAGTTATGTGTCCTACAAAGCAGGGTACAGAAACGTACAAAGATGTAGAGGTAAATCCAGAGTTACCAGTAGAATGTAAGCAGGAAGTAGTAGATTTGTAAGAAAATTTCTCAGATGTACAGACAGATATTCCAGGGAATACTAACTTAGTTGAACATGATATTCAGTTACTACAGATCCGATAAGAGTTAAGGGTTATCCTATTCCGTTTCATTCGCAGCCAGTAGTAAAAGAGGAACTAGATAAAATGTTGGAGTTGGCAGTAATCGAACCATCAAATGCTCCATTTTCCTCCCCTTTTGTCCTCATAAGGAAAAAAGATAACAGTACCAGGTTCTGTATAGATTTTCGCCAGGTCAACAAACTGACGGTGTTCGATGATAAACCTATGCCAAACATGCTGGAGATGTTTTCAAAACTATCTAAGTAAAGATATTTTTTCTAAACTAGACTTTAGAAAAGGTTACTGGCAGGTTCCTTTATCTGAAAAGGCAAAACCCATGACTGCTTTTGAAACCCCGAAAGGTTTGTTTCAATTCCGTAAGATGCCCTTTGAATTAGTTAACGCACCTGCAAAGTTTTGCATACTGATGCGGAAGGTTTTGAAGGACCTTGGGCAGTCGGATATCTTCCTTGATGTTATCCTGGTGTATACAATCACATGGCCAGAACATGTAATAGCTCTTACTGAGTTGTTAACCAGTCTAAGAGAGGCTAAGTTAACAGCAAAACCGACTAAGTGTTTTATAGGTTTTCAGAAGTTAGAATTATTAGGGCATATGATAGGAGATGTCCAGACCCTTGAACCAGTTCCAAATAAGGTACAGGCCATACAGAATGCCGAGAGATCGAAAACCAAGAAGGCAATACGTTCATTCATGTGTAGTCGAATTTTACAGAAAGTTTATCCCAAATTTTGCCGCTATTGCAGTTCCACTCACAGAATTGACGAAAAAGGGTTAGCCAAATCTTGTAGAGTGGGATGAAAGTCAAGAAAAGGCTTTCCAGACTTTGAAAGCTAGCTTAATGGGTCCGCCTATTTTGAAGTTGCCAGATTTAGATCAGACTTTTATATTGAGAATACATGCTTCAGATGTAGGTTTGGGCTCAGTATTGCTTCAGGAAAGTGATGGAGAGAAATTACCTGTAGCGTGTGCAAGTAGGAAATTGCTACTTAGGGAGCAAAATTACTCAGTGATAGAGAAGGAGTGTTTAGCGATAGTATGGGCAGTAGCTAAGTTTCACTGGTATTTGTTCGGTAAAGACTTTGTATTAGAGACAGATCATCAGCCGCTCACTTACTTGAATAAAGCGAAACTTAGCAATTCCAGGCAGATGAGACGGGCATTGGCATCGCAGCCATATAGGAGCAGTATTAGAGCAATTCCTGGTACAGAAAATGTAGGTGCAGATTATTTGAGTAGAGTGTAGATAGGTGGCTATATTATATGGGGTACAGACAGTGACAGTGTATTTTTTGTTTTTATAGTACAGTGCAACCTCTGTAGAGCAACACCCTTTGGGAGACGCAGATATTTACCTCTGTTGAGAGGTTGTTGCTCTATAGAGGTTAAATTGATAGTTAATTTTAGCTATGGAAAATTGTGATTATGCTGTTGTGGAGAGGTTTTTGCTGTACAGAGGGCCGCTCTGTAGAGGTTGCACTGTATGTCATTTTGTTCCATCTAAGAAAATTATAAATTTTCTTTTTAAAGGGGGGACGTGTGTTACAAAGTGACATACGGGCCTCATTGTATCTGCAATGTAAATGCATGTATTGCATCATCTTTTTGTAAATTTTTGAATTATTGAGGTAAATATCTGATTTTACGCATAAAATGCCTCTAATGTTTTTCTGTATTTCATGACTTAAATTTCTATGTAAATTTGATTAAATTCGGTTCAGTAATAAGAAAGTTGATATTTTATAAACTTCAGTAATTCCTGTTTTTATCCCCAAAACCACTGTAACGGCCCTTAAATTGTTCTGTTCAAGTCTGCGCCGCCAAAGTAGTCAGATTTCCCGGCTATATCGTGATTCCCTTGGAAATACAAATAGTCACAGTACACGCATTAGTCGTGAGTCCCATGAAATTTAGTATTTGGCGGGACATTATCCTACAAAAAGACTGGGCTAGATGTGCCTAGCGCACACCACTATCGACATTAGACGAATCTACGTCAAATTGATTTTCTTGGTAGAAATTTATGCTCCATCGAGGTAAGAAGTTTATTTGTTAGATCTTTGCATAATTTTGGAATTACGATTTTTATTTAGTAAATTTTTGGTCATTCTACAGAATTCTGTAACATTTACTTTTCGGCATGTGATTTTGGCTAGTTTCGGTATGTCAGGATAATTTATTAAATTTTTCAGACTTTTGTAAATTATTTCGAAAGAGGAGTCTAAAATAATTCGTTTTCTATAAGCTGTAAGATTTGTACTGAAATTTGTGTAACATGATAATTGTAAAGTACTCTGTTTTAAAAACATATGTCAAACATTTCGTCGATACTGCATTGCATTAAAATGTTAAATCTATGTGGCAAGTCTAGTACCATGTATGTAATATGCTATTGTAATTTGAAATTATTGTGTGTCAGTCTATAGCACATCTAAGCAGTGTCCGTTTTGTTGTATGACATTTGATATTATATTCATGCCAGCTTTTGAATAACGTTTATTTCGCATTGCATTGTGCTAATTTGTAGTTGTAAATAATAGCTGCAGTTTATCATTTCCGTATCTATAATTTTTCATCATAAACTTTTCATATCTTTTCCATACAATAAGTTTAGACTTTTAAATTATTTATTTTAGAAATAATGGAAGTAATAAGCGACGTATTTTTATCACGTGACGTATGAACTTAGTAGCACATATATTTTGTGTATTAAGTAGCACGTATTATTTATGGGAGCCTACGGAGGTATGGTGTACCCAAAAGAGCAGTTTTATGCCCTAACATTTGTTTTGCTATGGTGTTTACCATCTGATATATATTTTAGCTCCTTCCACCAGACGATTTTTACCTGGTGATGCTGTCACGACCCGGAAGTACAATACCCGAGGTTCATTTGTCTTCACTCGCCTGGATGTGATTTTCCCAGTGCAGAGCTTTCGTCCCATGGTTGTGCCGTAAACCGCAAACACGATGACTTTTGTTATCCACTGAAGTCAGCTCAGGGATCCAATCACCTGCCATCATAGGGAGCCAGAACTGAGTCAACGTATTCACGGTTTAAAGGGATTTTACTTGAAGATATGTTGTATTTTTGTGCTACTTAAAGTTTGAAATTAACTGAAATAACTGTGCCACGCCACGTCTTTCTTTCTTATAATCAGATTATTTTTCATTTATCATTTATTTATTGTAAATAATCATTTTCTGTAAATACATTTGTAAATACTGTAATGGGTGTTGATTTGTTCTGATAGTTACTGTCCCCGATGCGTCGATCCTGTCACATATAACACCATGAATTAACTCCCTGCTATGATCAGTTTGTGTATATATATACATATGAAGATTCAAAAGAACACTTAAACTATAGAATATGTTTCGTCTTTCAACGATGATTCATGAGGTAAAGTTTACATTTACTTGCCGAGAACAGGTTCTTACTGTTACAGAATCTAGAAACAACGGTTAGGCTGACTGCCCACCGTTACATATTAACTGAAATACAATAGAAAAACGGAACTTAGCTCATAAGAAACAAGAAAGATAGAATTTGTTTTTGGTTGGATTTAACGTCGCACCGACACATGATAGGTCATATGGCGACATTCCAGCTTTTAATGGTAGAGGAAGCCCGCTAAGGGTTAGGGTCAAAATGAGGTTAAAGCCCGCCCGCTTAGCTCAGTATGTAAGAGCGTTGGTCTACGGATCACGGGGTCGTGAGTTCGATCCTCGGGCGGGGTGTATGTTCTCCGTGACTATTTGATAAACGACATTGTGTCTGCAGTCATTAGTCCTCCACCTCTGATGCATGTGGGGAAGTTGGCAGTTATTTGCGGAGAACAGGTTTGTACTGGTACAGAATCCAGGAACACTGGTTAGGTTAACTGCCCGCCTACATGACTGAAATACTGTTGAAAAACGGCGTTAAACCAAAAAAAAAAAAAAAACAACAAAAAACAAACAAACAAACAAATTTAATGGTGGAGGAAGACCCCAGGTGCCCCTCCGTGCATTATTTCAACACGAGCGGGCACCTGGGCAGAACCACGGACCTTCCGTAAGCCAACTGGATGGCTTCCACACAGAAAGATAGAATATATGTTATATTAAAACGGCATATTTTACAAGCAAAACATGAACTAGAAAGTACATACATATATTCAATTCAAACAAATGTTTTTAGGAGAAAATGTCAAAAACTTGGAAAATATGGTCGCCAAAGCCAGTGCTGTAACAATGAAAAATTATTATCAACACTGCATTCTGATTATGTAGTTTAAAATCTCAAACGTTTTGCACCTTACTCGGCAAATGTTAATCCACAAGGATACTCTTGTTAATTGAAATATTTTGACTTTAAACTGCATTAATGTTGTCATATAAATCATTATATCTTTCTTGAAAAAGAAATGAAAATGTAAATTTAGAAATATACATTTAGAGACGCATAACAAAATAACTTTACCTTTTTATATTATTTTTCGGCGTGCCGTATCAAGCACGATTTTTTGACCTCGTATGACCTTATGCCGCCTGAATAATGTACCAATTGGATTGCTTGGTAAGGTATTCTCGGTATTTTCAGCCATAATGAAAGATTTTGTAAGAGTAGCGCTGACTGGAGGAAAGGCTGAAGATGCTTCACTCTGAGTCATGTGTGACACTGAGTGAAATGACAACGCGTTCGTCATCTATAACCTCTATAAGTACAGCACCATCGGGTTGTATGCCTACCACTTGAACAGGTGTGCGTAACCAAATATTCATCTGCTCATCCGGACATATTTCTGTTTTGTTAAGTTTTCTTGTTAAGTTATTTCTGTTTTGTTAAGTTTCGTTTCCTTAAGTTTTGTTTTTACAAAAAGGTTATTTGTTTTATACAGTCATTAACACTTACCCAGCATCACAGCAAATAACCTATGCAAATCATTACTAACCTGCAACAACATGTCCGATACTGTTAAAATTTAGACTCTAAATTTTAAATTAATCTTTCCGTCGAAAACGGAACTGTACATATTCTGAATGATAGGCAAATTTGATAATAAGCTGAAGTAGGGTAAGGGTTCATGTTGCTTCAAACAATTCCAGAAATAAAGTATAAAACGTATTTCAATATTGTTTGCTCACTGTTACAATCTTTTAAGCACCAAAGGCTCATAGTGAGTTTTTGTGATTGTTTAGTGTCTGGCGTATGTCCCGCCACAATTTCTAAACACAGTCTTCTTCAGAACTACTGTCCTAATTTATACAAAACTTCACAGAGACCCCTTTCAACATTGCAAAAAGATTTAAAATACAGGTTTCTGCCGATATATAACTTGTGCTTTAGTTACATCACGCCGACCATCATTTTTAAAGATATTTTTTGTTTATTATAGTAGTGGTAATTATACACGATTTGCATTAAATATTGTAAAATAGAAGTATCAAATTGACAGCACGCGCGTATGTTGTTTTGGGGATGGATTAGATCTTTAGGTCGTGGTGGGTCTTTAAAACCTCAAGTTTCTTACCTGACTAATAATATACTTCTGTTATTATAGTACCCGTATGGTATACGTAAGTACTTCGTTGATCGTGTAGAGATATCCAACTTCCTGCAAACCGCGTGTATCTGAAGGTAACAGTTACAGTTAAATGTAATATTAAAACTTTGAAAGATGTATTGGAAATCGGATCATCATAGCACTAAAAACTTCAAACTGAATAAACCGAATAAACAAAATGACATACACGCACAAAATTAATGATTTAGTGATATTTGTTAAACGTAGTTAAACTTCCTACTTGTAATTAAAGTTCTACCTTACATTTTGATTTGATTTGATTCGAGGTGTTAAAAGAGACAAATGCACTTCAGTAAATACAAGCAAAACATACCCCAGAATTGAAATACCTGACTGTCTAAAAGTAAGCCAATACGGCATGAGAATCAAAGCTGTCGACTTTCTTTTAGTATACGACATAGACAACTAATGCTTATATGTAATGTTGTTTATATTAACGACTGAGTTGGTTTCTCTTTTCCGTTTACATAAATTTAAGCAATATTCATAGAGTTTATAAAGGAAAAACTAACATGTCGAGGGGCGGGATACATCCCCTGAACTTTTTTCGTAGTTACTAAGTTGTTTGGAACGACCAGTCAATCGAGAATAAAAGGTGTGTCTATTAAAAATCTGTTTTGAACATTGCTTCAATGTCAACCTTTCGTATAGAAAATTACACCCATTAGACAGTAAGACCATCATGTCTTTACATTTTGGTGACAAAAGAAAAAAAAAGAGGTTACAAAAGAGTGCTGGACCATTGAAATTTGAATTTAGCCGAAATTGGGATATGTGAAATATTATGAGGCAATTTGCTTTGTAGCTATATATTTTAGACATTTCTTAAATGACAGCATTTCGCATGTGATGAGAACTGTGCGGACAAAATGTCCAGGCCCTATGTCTGGCCATTTCACATTTCTATTTCAACTTTTATCTGTAAACCTAAAGGATTAATAGATCAAAATTTCACATCTGTAAATATGATCAAATACTATATATAGCTTATATAAAAACAAAATTAACAAGTTCATTTGTATTAACAGTGCTTATTATTTTGTTTAAAATAAGACATGCTTAAAGATAACATGGTGTAATAGCCATATTTCATATCATGTAACTGGATGGTAAGTTTTAAATTTTTGTGAATAGCAGAATAGCAGAATAACTCCAACAGAATGGCAAAATAGTAGAATAACTCCAATAGAATGGCAGAATAGCAGAATAGCAGTATAACTCCAGCAGAATGGCAGAATAGCAGAATAACTCCAGCAGAATGGCAGAATAGCAGACTAGCAGAATAACTTCAGCAGAATGACATAATAGCAGAATAACTCCAGCAGCATGGCAGAATAGCAGAATAACTCTAGCAGAATGGCAGAATGACTCCAACAGTTTGGCAGAATAGCAGAATAAATTCAGCCAAATGGCAGAATTGCAGAATAGCAGAATAACTCTAGCAGAATGACAGAATAACTCGATCAGAATGGCAGAATAGCAGAATAACTCAGCAGAATGGCAGAATAGCAGAATAACTCCAGCAGAATAGCAGCATAGCAGAATAACTTCAACTGAATGGCAGAATAGCAGAATAACCCCAGCAGAATGGCAGGATGAATAGAAACCAACTGAAAATGAACACTTCCAAAACTGAATTTATCATGTCTCGTAGTAGACCTGAATTGAACAAATATTTCACCAATGTGATTAACATAACGGATGATGATATCAAACGTGCAAGCATAATTAGATATCTCGGTGCATTTCTTGACGAAACACTGAACTTTAAAGATCATATAAATCGCAAATGTAGTACAGCCCTATTGAATTACCTACGAATTAAGAACATCCTTAAATATTAAAAAAAAATCAGCCACTAACATTTTATTGTCTCTAGTTATTTTACATCTGGATTACTGCAATGTCATACTGTATGGTGTAGCTAACGGTGAGGTGCGTATGATGCAACGTATTCAAAACATGTGAGCAAAACTTGTTTATAATCGAAAATTTGACAGTTCTAAACAGGCACTGTATTACCTAAATTGGTTGCCCGTGAAAGCAAGGATTGAGTTCAATGTATTTAACAGAATTTCATAGACAGTATACTCGTAGTACATAAGGTTTAAGAGCTTAAGTCCGGAAATTCTGAATGTCGTTATGTTGTTCCATACAAGTGCAAAACATTCAATGATAGAAGTTTCTGTACTATTGGTCCAAAACTGTGGAATGAACTGCCGTTAGAACTGCGCAAAAGAAAAAATAAAATCTGGAAAGTAGATCCCTCGGAAGCACCGAGAGCAATGCAAACAGAGAAAATTGCAGACTCGGTTTGATTGAGTCTGTTCATGAGCAGTAATGGAAAATGCAACATTGCCCACGCCCCCTAGCACCGGCTTAAGCAGTATTCAATCTTCACATCTAAATGAATTGAAATCAATGATCCCGAAGGACCAGAAAATATAACAACACTGAGATGAAGTCATAGGTCACCGGTATCGAAAAAGAGTTATTTGCCCTTGAAAACGCCATTTTTGGGGGAAATGCGGTTTTCAAGGGCAGATAACTCTTTTTCGATACCGGTGACCTATGATTTTTATTGCATATTTTTGTTTCTTAGGTGATTGTCCTTCAATATCCAAAGTTTGAAGAAATTCTGTTTTTGGGAAAAATTTCACACCAAATTCTAGCATACGTCCTTAATACACTGTTTTTCAGAGACTTTGTGTCATTGTCCTAAATGTTTTTGCAGCATTGTAATAGTTTTTGAATTTTTGTAAAAGGTTTTACATTTTAACATTTAGATTTTTGATGTTTGTTTAATTAAACGTAATTATTGGTGCAGGCTCTATTGGTAATGTTGTGTGTAGTTTTTTCTCTAATAATCTGTAATAACAACATTAACCAGGGGGTTTGAACATCTATATGCAGCCCATCTGTGCATACCATGTAAGGCTTTTTAAGCACTGGCATTCGCAATAGAGGTAAAATAACCTCAGGAGGGAAGGTTGCGGTCATGACTTTTGTTTAAATAAGGCTGTTATGATCATAATCATTAATATCATTATTGTCGTTATCATTATTATTATTACGTACACTGTCATTGAATATGTCTTTGTACAGAAATAAGCGTTAAATCAAAATATTCAGTTCAAGATTCAGTTTAAAAATAATTCTGCTATCCTGCCATTCTGCTGGAGCTATTCTGCTATTCTGCTAATCAGCTAGAGTTATTCTGCTATTCTGCTATTCTGCTGGAGTAATTTTGCAATTCTGCCATTCTGCTGGAGTTATTCTGCTATCCGGCTGGAGTTATTCTGCTATTCTGCCATTCTGTTTGAGTTATTCTGCTTAAAAAGTATTCTGCTGGAGTTATTCTGCTATCCTACTAGAGTTATTCTGCTCTTCTGTTATTTTGCTATTCTGCTGGAGTTAATCTGCCATTCTGCTAATTCACACAGATAATATATAAATGAAATTTGGTCACTATAAAGACATTCAAAATTAAAAACGTTTCACCGAGAGTTTTTTCAAATTCATTTTTTTCGGGAGATAATCGGTATTGAAATTAACATTGATTCCTATGGAAAATACTGAAAGTTTTCTTTTAACCAACGTCTGTAACTGTTAATGTGTGACATTTCAGTATGCATGTAACTCTGCATATATAATTAATTGATATAAGTTAGAAACATTTGATGAGGATTTTTACATTTGAAGTTAAAATCTAAAGGTAAAATGTTTAAGTGAATGATTGACATTGGTTAGCTTTAACAGGGAAGAAAATTAATTGACTTATCATGATTTGTATTGAAAGAAAACATCATATTTTGTTTTTGAAATTCGAGAGTTTAATGTATAGACTCACAAATAGATTAGAGAAATCAGCTCGATTTACTTTGTCACATTTAGATCAGAACCACTACCTGTTTTAACTACTCATAATGGCGTAGTGGTTGTTTAGCGGCCTGACGGCTGGGGTGCTACTGTAAGAAAAACTGTTACTATTATCATTTCATGATTTTAATGTTAATGTTTAAATATACTGTTTCATTATCAACGTCATGTACAAGTTAATTTTATTTCAATACAAAGTACCATTCATATTGTTTTACATGTATCATGTATCACGTTAAATACCGAACATGTTGGAATATATTGGCGAAAAATAAGGAGTGTCAAGTCAATACCTATGCATTTACGCAATCGTTGCATTGAATGTATTCAAAACAAAGTAAAGAAGTTTATACAAATTACGTATTATAACTTTATCTGCGCACTTGAAATCTGAGTAATCTGACAAAATTTTGATGGGATATATATGTTAAGAAAAGCATTATAAAAAATTGGTAGGATACGTTTTAACAAGAAATGGAAATGAATAGGAGTTAAGGTAAGAAAAATTATTACAAATTATAGCAAAGATCTTTTTGAATTAGTAAATAAGATTTGTTCGAGTATAAGAAATCTTACTTTATTTCCAATTTCTTCAATATAATAAATAAATAAATAAATAAATAAATAAATAATATCTTTATTTTAAGAAGTTGACACATTATGAGTAATATAATTATGAAAATAATAAATGTTGCTGCACACATTATACCATGATTATACTCTTAATAAGATACTGAACATTCGATGCAGAATTTAAAATGCTCTTTAAATGAGCTTAACATTGATGTGTTTAAGCAGCTCATAATTGCAATAAAATCATGTTAAATATAAATAAATGTCAAGTTGAGTTTGCTTGCGTAAGTCTGTCCGTTTTGGTTGATAATACCAGCAATTAATACAATATAGAGTTAGTCCGAACTACTTCAGAATACATTCATACAATCAAGAAGAAATAAATCAGCAATAAAATGCAGATCTTAGCTTTGTAATACATTCCTTTTGTTTTGATTCCTGCAGGTAAAAAAAAAGTAAAATATCTAAACGCCTTTTACTACTTTATAATGATAGGCATGATGTTCAGAAAAACTTCACCCATGGAAATAAATGTGTTGTTCTAGTGAGAAGTCTAGATAAAACCTTGCGTAAAAGTGTACAAAAACATTAAAAAGGCAATTGGCGCAGTCGGGAATATTATTTATGTACATATTTGAAATACATTTTTACAAAAACATCATTTTCTTGTAAACATTTGTATTTCAAATAATAATAATAATGATAATATTAATAATAATAATAATAATAAAAATAATAATAATAATAATAATAATAATAATAATAATAAACGTCTGTTAAGGTATATGTACCAGGAGGAAAAATGCCTTATCTGAACATTTGAAAAAACCCATCTAAAAAGGTATTCGTAATGCAGATATTTATGAAATAAGTTTTCTAACGATTTTTTTCTGTCAATACAATTAGACTAAAATTTTAACCTCTGTACTCCTCGTTTAAATGGGTCAACAGTGTTGTTGTACTTACAAAATATACTATAGGATGGTCAGGGCAACGGAAATGTATTGTACTTTGCCATCGAACAGTTTGTATAAAATGTTTCTTCCCATACAGGTTGGAACCGTGTATGTTTACAGTCACGTTTGTTTGTTTATAAGAAGTAATATTTATTGTTCGAGGAGTAGGTTTGCATGGTGTTTATAGAGCTTTCATGAAATTGTAAACCGAGCGGGTGTAGAGGGTTAGAATTTCAAATCTCCTCATAGGTCCATAAACACAATGTTGACCTATTCCGAGAAGAATAACTGACTTTATTTTAGTAGTCTAGATTGGTTTCTGGGTTTTAGAACGTTCGTTTTATTATATGTTTGATTGAAAAATAAATGGAGGAAGAACACCATCACGTCGTGTTAAACGTTGTCAGGTAATATGAAATATAAAAATGCCCAACATTTTATGCACCTGCAAATATGTTTGTCATGACATTTATACTGCATGCATGTAAAACCCCGTGCACATCTGGTAAACATGGAGATGATAAAACTAATCCCCGCTATAACGCGAAGACGAGTTCAGTTTATGACAACCAATAAAATAACAATTCATAAAGCTTGAAAAATTACTTGACAACTAAATATTAGTATACGTTTCATTTTAACAATCCATTTTTTTCCTATTCCTTTTTATTTTTGTTCCCATATTTTCGTTTCTTTCTTTGATGATATGTATTTGCATTTTATGTCTTTATATAACAAAATATTATGTGCATTATTCACTTAATAAGTGCATGCATTCAATTAACATCATCTTTGATATGATTCTTATCCTTTCTCACCTGCCATATTGGTTTTAGATTTTTCTCTGTCGTTCTATCATAGAACACATGAAGAAATTCAAATTAGTAATCATTATGCAAAAAATGAAATAAAAATTAAATTTACTGCTGAGTTTCGAACTCACACGGCAAAAGCTCTGTTTAACATGAACAATATGCTTTACCTCTGAGCTAATTTGTAATTGATACTAAAACTAGAAATATTTAGATTTTAACATGTTAGAAAAATGTTGAATTCCCTATGTTCCATTTTAATCTATTTATAGTCATGTTTGCAAACATCAAGTTATCGCTGGGGCATACTGGTCTTTTTAATTTGTGAAATCAGCTTCAATTGTTTAAACAAATCATTTTATAGAAAACTGTTTCAATTCGTTGGGATTTGATTCGGATGGCGTTATACATATGTATAACAGCTACTTTTCATACCATCTAAGAAAGAGTAAAGTTGATAATAAACCATTTAGTAAAGCAAACTGTTTTATATAATTAGTTGATTTTACAAGAGTTGAAAGTCACCAGTTGACTTATTTGTTGGTTTTAACGTCGCACCAACATAATAATGAGGTCATAGGGCGACTTTCCTGCCTTAAAGGTGGAGGAAGATCCCAGGTGCCCCTCCATGCATTATTCATCACGGCTGGACACCTGGGTAGATCCGCCAAAGGTAAAATTGTATAAGAAAATTAAGGGAAATAGATCATCTTTTATTAACAAATGCCATAATACATACGACATGATTCATAATTCCTTTTAAGCAAACCAAATTTAAACTCAGTCTTATGTATTTTTTTTATCAAAACTAAATCAAACAAACAATTGTAATAAAATTCAATAAATGGCTGCCGAAGTTAAATGACCAAAAAAATGGCTGTCGAGTTTAGATTACGGGTATGTAACGATATCTGTTATATTGTATAGTTAAATACTTTAAACTACTTGGCCGGCTTCATCAATGTATTTCAATATGTTTCAGCTCTTAGTATAATTTTTGTTCTGTTTCTGTTAGGTTTTAAGACGGGCCGACACACTTAAAGGTTATATGGCAACATTCCATTTTCAATGGTTTAGGAAGACTTTAGGGGCCCTCCGTCCATTATTTTATTACGGGAGGGTACCTTGGTAGAACTACTAACATCATGTTTCAGGATAGCTTCGTCATACGAAAACAACCACTCCTCGAGAGGGACTCGAACCTATATAGGCCAGGGACAAGTTATTTGAAGTCTGGATCTTACCCAAAGCCTTGTATTATTTTAGGTCTTCTTTTTAACAATGATTGACATATATCTTGCATTTGACTATTGGTTTTACATAACTATTGTTCTTGTTTTAGTATCTTTGAATATTGAAAAACATCGAACAAATTTCACCGTGCAAATTAAAAACTAAAAAAAATATACATATTCCTCGTGTACCAAAAGTATGTCAACAATGTCAGTATTGCTACAACTGCTTTCTCTCCAGTTGTGTACATTCCCTTATTCATATTAATGGGAAAAATGACCTGGCAGAACTGCAATCTTTGGTGTTTGGCCTGAGGTGGTACAATTAATATTTTACAGTTCTTAGCATCCACTGCGAAAGAGCTGCTCCTTTTTCTCTGGACCCAAACTATTTCTTTAATCGTAAGATGCCTTCTACCAAGTCAAAGACCCATATTTGCCTCGATAAGTTTCTTCTCACAAATTTTACATATAACTTTTACACGTAGACCGCATGTCTATGGACCGCACCTTTATCACCTCTATAAGAGATACACCTTCTTGAGATATGTACAGTGTTGGGAAGAGAAGCTGTGTGTACAACAATCTTTTTGAAACTCCGTAGTGTTGTTTTGCCACTGGTCGTTTTAGCTGCCTATCTACGGTGATACATTTTATTTTGGCAATGTTTTTTGTGTTTGTTTCAGTCAGTATAGTGTATGAACATGTTTGAGCAGTATGATTAAGATTAAGGATATTTTTTTTCATGCAGTTAGGAATAATTATTTCATACCCAGTGAGCTTGGGGATCATTAGTTTCTAAGACAAATATGGGCAGGTCACCGCACTGGTTTTTATTCTATTTAGCATTTTCTTCACACACCCTTTAAGCATTTCTGAAATTAAGTAGATTGAATTTAAAAGTGGGGGTACTTTTAAAACATATACTATCTTATTAAATGTTATAGGGATTTCAGGTCATACAGGTTAATATGAAGACATGGTAATATCAGTATTATATAAGCATAATGCCATTAATAAATCTCTTTCATTGTCAGTGAAAAAAAAAATCCCATAGAAAACCTGATGTTAAGATTTTAGACCTTTTTGTTGCTTTAAGGACACATGAAAATGCTTCAGAATAGAAAAAAGAAACAAATGTTGGGGTCACCGCTTCTAATAGATATATATATTAAGAAAAGGCCTTTAAAAACTGTTGATTTTGTACTCCGTTTGTTTTAATTTATACTTCCCGGATAACATCAAGGGCAATGTTGAAAACTTTTATTTCTTTTGAAGCTTGTCATTATATAATTATATCATTTAGTAAATTATCCTCTACTTTAATAGATACTTGACATTACCAACACCTAGACCATTGTATATACAGTGGCGCCCGCGTGTTGGTTCCCCGTGCACACGATTAAACCCTTGCGTGGCACCATTCATAAACGTTTCCCGTTACACGCTTAGTTAATCGTGCAGCCAATCAAATTAGTTTTAAACCGTGTAAGCGTGCGGAAGCGGGAGACGTGTTTTTTGCATTATACGCATGCGCAGCGTGTAGATTGGAGACGGTAAAGCGCATGCGCAGCTCGCGTCGTCTGCATGATGCCTGTGTATGATCACAAGTGGAATTTTTTAACTTTTGTTGCTTCCATTTCAAAGTTTAAATGGAATCAAAACATATTTACTAATTGGTCTTCATTAATTACCGATTAAAGCTTTGTATTTAAGAACAAATGTAAAAGTTTTTTTTTTCTTTTTATGTCATATCGTTTCGTTCTAAACAAGTGTTAAAATACATTTTAATTCCATTTCAGTGAACTTCTCTATTATTTCAAACACACGCTGTTTTACATAAGTCATTAAATGAAAAGGTGAAATTAGTTTAAACGGTATTTTTATACAAGTATGCATAACATGATACAACAGTTCTAAAGATAAAATGAGGATTAGGAAACAAAGTTTGTGTAACTTATTGTGTCCTTCTCCTATAATTACTATACATATTAAACTACTTGTTATGACAGACTGAACATACAAGCGCACAACAAAAATGAAATTAAAAGAAACATACTGTATAAACAGATAATACAAAGAAGTATAAGGTGAAATTATCCATATATTTCCAAATGCCTCGGTGATGATCTTATACATTTTTAATGGATTTTGCTGCGTTTTTTAATCCACTGTTACAAGGATGAGTGTATACCAAGTTATCATAATTATTCTTGTATGAAATGTTTTAAATAACTTTTGAGGCTGAATAATTATAAATATAAATTTACGCTGAGAGTAAACTCTGTCACAGAATACAGGCTAGATTTAGTGTGATGATTTGATAGATTATTCACATTAGGGCAAAAAATACAGCTTTTATACGGGATCTAGCGTATATTAGAATAGATACGTTTTTCTTCCTAGTATGTACTATAAACTCTCATCTGTCTAAAAATCAATCAAAAAAAAAAAAAAAAAAAAGGGAGAAATGCGTAACTTTATATAATATGTAATTTATTATTCAACTATAATATTCAACGAAAATCAGAAAATTTATCATAAGGAATGTCTCTAAAAATATCGTAATAAAAAGAAGAAACATAAGTTCTTTTCGCAAAATTGTACATACACTATCATAGTTACTAAAGATTATACATATTTAAACATGCGCAAAATGCTACTCCCGCTAAACAATTAATGGAAACCGGATGACACAATATCCCATCCTGCCAGTCAGAGGATCAAAGTGCAATACCGCCTTTGGCGGAACGTTACATGCTGTTTGTGATCTACCTAATCAGAATGAGAGTCTCACAATTAGTACATTTTTGTCTCGAATAGCTTCGGGCAATATCTCTATATTGCAAATATTGGGGTAAATTGAAGAAAACTTTTCCGATACGGCCAGCTGTTTAAAACTATCTTCATGCAGTTAAAATCGAACCCTTCTAATAGAATAAACGCACTTAGTCTATGTATCAAACTTTTTTTTGTAATTAAACACGTAGTGTTCATGCGGGTGCACTCTGTCATATATTTGGGGAAAGGAATGAATTATGTGAAAGAATGGAAAATTCTGCGATAAGTCATGTCAAAACGGACCAAATATATTTTGACTGTGTGTTCGTATTATGGGGACCATTTTCATTCTCGTGTAGGGATAAATTTTTATAAAATATCACCTTATTTAAGTCGTCGGCCCACAGTTTATGCTATTAACTGGTCTAAAGTACAACGGTATATTTTCCTGTACTGAACTCGTAACTTGAAGGAAATTTATTTCTGACCTGATGCAATTAGAAACTTGATGGATCGCTTGCCGGTAAAAAAAAGTGGAAAAATATTGCCCGAGGTCCGAAAAAGTCATTCATTAAACTTCAACAAAAAATGTGTTTTAGTGTGTTTAACATATTTATCAAGTTTTCAAGTTTTACTGTCAAATCGGAAATTACGTTCAAACATTAGTAAAACGCGGGGGATGAATGATTTTCTCGTCAGACGAAAAGCTTTACTGGCTTATAAAAATATAAACGTATTACACACCTGACATATATTTCCTAAAATTTTCAAACAGTTGTAGACCTATTTCTGCAATACAGATTAATGTATATTTCGTTTGATATAAAAAATGGGAGGGGAACCGTAATAATTCGGCCACAGCAAATTCTACCATTTGCTTTTCCATCTAAATTGCTATTCAAAGTTCGGTGTATTTGGCAGCAGAACGAGAAATTTCTCCAGTAACGAAGGTTCGATTATATAGTTTTCATTTTCCTTTGAGATTTCATTAGAATTTACACACTTCAAAGATGATATTGTGACAAAAGAGAAGGCTCAATCAGATGATATGTACGTCGGGTTGCACCACTTGAGATATATCTATCTCTTTCCGAGGGGGCGTACCCTAGAAATAGTATACACATTGTAACGCATACGCATCATTTTTTGACGTCAACGACACGAACCACTCGGCCACAGAGCCCACCACCCCCGCCCCTGCACACACATTATGATCAGCCAATGTGTAGTTGCACTATGCTAAATTATCACTATATGACATCTGGTGATTTTAACTTGAATAGTATTTTCATGTTTATTAAACAAATCAAGGGCATAAACTGCATTGACCGGGTCAAGTGGGATAATACGTGATGTAAAATGTGGCGATTCTAGCTTAAATACAATCCGCAATTTACTTGTCTCATCACGATTTCAACTTATTACCATTTTTGAAAATGACGCATTGGACCGGGAAGAATTAAGTACAAAATGGAGATTATTTTAAATGCATTCAACGTAGTAACTGTTCTTGTGTACTGCTCTGCATCTCATGTAAGTTAAACTGTCCGAGATGTTCTTAGTACTTTTGGACAAGAAAATATTAGCTACATAAATGGAAATAATCCGAATACTCTTCAACACAGACATCAGGTTCTTGTAAGATGCACTTCGTCTCAACGATATCTATGTGCATCTTTAGTTTCAATGAAATGTCGGCTGTACATTACGAACTTTTTGTAACATCGATCTGTCGGAAAATCGATAAATTTTCCTAATATAAGCAATATTTTATTCTGTATTCTTAAATTAATGCATAATTTTGATACATTTTTTAATCATTCTTTTAAAAATTGCGTTATCTATTATTGTTTTTAGTCCAAAGATTGCACACATTTAGCATTATATAATTTAATTGTAAATGTTTTAAAATTACCCTTTGATATTTATTGTGTATTACAATATTGCCTAGGGGTAGACAATATCCGGTCAGTGTTGTTTCAAATCGGGTCATAAAAATACGTTACCCCAATTACTTCAAGTGATACTATTAGGTATTTTTATGGTTTTTGCGGTGATATGTATATATTTCACTTTCTTCTGTCTTTTCTGTAGTCTTTTCCCTTTCCATCGGGAGTTATTTTTACCCTTATTTTATTAATCGTATGACAGTAGGAAATTTAGAATTCACAGAAATATATTATACTTGTCCATCTATGAATTTAGATTTTACCATAAATCGTTAATAGATGTGTTCCGTAAATATTTACTAAGTAAAGATCCTAGCCCAAATTTCATGAAAAAAAAATAAGTAATTAGTTAAGTCTGCTATTCTAAAATTGAGCTATTGCTTAAGTTATTGTTATTTAATGTTAATTTTTTTTAATGTATTTATAGTTAAAATATACTATGGTAGTAGTATTTGTCAGCAGTACTTATTCAATTCATGCATTTAAGCACGATATAAGAAAACTAATCCTTACCATGCTAAATTTCTATTTTGAACTTGTCTATCTTTCAATTTGGACAGTACTATAAATTATGAAAAGGGGTGCATACTAAAAAGTTACTGGCTGAATGGCAAACAGTGCAGATCATGATCAGTCTGCACGGATGTGCAGGCTGATCATCATCTGCACTGATCGTAAATTTATGTGTTAGATTAAAAAAAAAAATATTACGCTTTTAAAATACTTTAGATGGCCTATTCATATTCTTGAATATTTATTTTATTTACAGACTGTTTCTTGTGCGTAAATATTTCTTTCTTTTTTTGTACATAGATATATGTTTAACATGATGTTTCATGTATTGAAAAGAACGTAAATTTATGTGTTTGATGTATAAAATGTAACGATTTCTAAATATTTTAGATAACATATTCGTATTCTTAAATATCACTTTTATTTGACAACTGATAAAGTATAATATAAATTTTCGACACTTTAATAATATTAAAACTTCATTCAAGTATATCGTTTCGCAAACCGCCCGCCAGAAAATGCATCAGAAAATGACCAAAGCTGTTAATTATCGACCCCCCATCCCCGTGTTACTACAACAACAACAATTAATACGGAAATCGACGAATGCATCTGGCAGCGCTGATATTGGATTATTGATTTCGTGATAGATAGAGCTGTCCCGCCTTAGAGATGTTTCTAAAAGTTGGTAATGCATCAGTAGCAAAATGTGAGTAAAGGTCGAACAGACAGACAAAGCGATAAAAATATTTAAAATCTCAACATGAAATAAATCAACTTTATTGATACTATAAAATATTATTATATCGAAAGAAAATACAGTAAGAAGCAAAATTAAACAGGAACAGCTACCTTTACATGTTTTAAACACGTCATGTGATAAAAACCGATGTATCATCTATCCTAAAAACACAAAATATTTTAAAGTAATTAAGTTTTAAAACAAAAATATCATTTTCGTAATAAGCAACCTCTACGTGGTGCGTTTTTCAATTACAAAAATAAACCAGAGGGCCATGATGGCCCTGTATCGCTCACCGGAGTACCAGTGCTCAAAATGATATGATCAATTTTAGGCAAATGCCAGCAAAATTAAGGAAAAAAATCTAAAATGTAAGTAGAATTTGTTTGATTAAATGGTACACTATTAGCCATATCTCAATCATTTTACATTAATTTGTGGCATAAATTTTGCTAGAAAGAAATATGCGAAGAATGTTTTTTTTTTCAAAATGGCAGATATTTTGAGAAAAAACAAAACAAAAAAAATTATCTTAAAGGTATTAGATCACTGATAGTAATGTTTATATAATGGCCTTTGCTTGGTATATTCTGAAAGGTAATCGATCGTGTTTTGCACTATTTTGAAATTTTAAAACAACTTTTACCGTGCCGTTTTTTTTTTTGGTTTTTTTGTTGTTTTTTTATATAAATTTTGTATTACTTACGGTGTCTCCTCAAGCTCAAGTAGAGATAAATTTCAAAGTGATAGAAACTATCCAATAGAAAAAAGTGGAAATTTCACAGGAGATAAAACATTTGCAGGGAATTTATTTTACAATTAATTTTAATAAACATTTTAATAAAAGAAACATCAAACTACTGGTAAACAATTATAAAACACAAAATAAAAATGTCAATATCATTTTTTCTATGGTTCTTAAAGTAAACGGATTTAATGAGACAGAATTTATACTATAACATTGAAAAAAAGGTCGAATGCTGTGTTTCTGTTTTGAATTTTGCTTACTCCATTTAAAAATAACCTTAGGGCAGACGTAAAACCTACCTAAATTTCTTCCACAATATATAATCTAAGAGTGAAAGCAAAATAGAGAACTTTCACGCGTGTTACTCAATATTTTTAAAGATGCGTAACTCTACCCCTTCTGTTTAAGTAGTAAATTCACTTTGAACACCAAGAAATCGCTTATAAGATTCCTCTTTTTCCATTTTTGTACAAGAAATCAATAATAAGTCTTGAAAGAAGTAAAAACTTACTAGAAAAAAAGAAAATAAGGAAAAAAAACATCGGTCCCAGTAGGGCTTGAAGGTAAGAATTGCAGTAAAAGTAGGTTTATGGTAGGAATTGAATACTCTTTAAAACTGAGGTACTTTGTTAGTGATCTTTTACCTCAAGAAGAGGATAATATGTGTTTATCTTTGTAATAAAAGTATTGCCAAAAAATTATATGAAATATTCCTCATATGTTGGTATGAAACTATCTTCTAAATATATAAAAAAAATCATAATTGTTAATTACATGTTTATGATAGAAAAGGTATTTGCATCAGTGCAATAAACATAAATCTATTATGAACCGAACATGCCCAAAATTTATTTTATGCACTTTCACATTTGTTGTAATGCTGGGTACTAAGTTTTAAACGAAATCTAAACAATCGAGGGAGATCGAATTTCAATTCGTTATTTAGTCTTTATTTTGTGTTTCAATTCAATTGTTTGCGCTTACCACTTGGACGATCACATTCAAAATACGTTATCATATTACAGTCAAGGGACGGAATTAAACAGCGTTAGCGGTAAGACATTTTAATTATAATCATTATCTCACATTACTTATTTTTTGTAAGATTACATTGAATAATTTAATTTAACTAATCCACAGATAACGTGATGTCCGTGCCCCGTTCATGAATGATTCATGCAATACAGATTTTTGGCTAGGAGATACCTTTCATCTATATTTTCAGCTTACTAAGATTATAATTAAGGAAAGGTCAGATAACGTCAGCTAAGTACTGAATTAGCAAATGATTTACCCGTTCGTTTTGGAGAAAATTTTAGTTTATATAAACCAGTAAGTTCTCATTATTTTATTCATCTATTTTTCATTTGTATTTTGATAAAACTATTCTTGAATTGTTTTCATTAGTTACTTCCTAATTAAGTATTAATCTGAAATCACTGGAGACCTTCGAACGCCTTAATAGTACATGACTGGCGCTGCTTAAATTACATGAAAATTATATGTAAGCAGAGTAATATTGTCCGTTCCAGATCATTGTCAGGTATCTAAATAGTATTAAAACACGGCTGTGATGTAATCCTTTGTTAGTTTTGTCCATTATATAGGTTATTGTACCGATACCGTTCTATACACACGATTATTTTACTATACCTGTCCATTATTAACCTGTAACTGTCCATTCTTAAAATAATGCATACTTTAATAATGGACAGGTACAGGTTAATAATGGACAGGTATAGTATGAGAGGTGTGAGTACATCAACCTATGAAATTCGAAAGTTTCGAAATATAAACTGCAACGTTTTACAGAACTTGTAACTGCAATAAAAAAAACCCTGAAGAGGAACGTATGACTTTAACCCAAATCGCCCCAAAAATTGTCAGTCAAATGAAAATCAAACAATGTGCCAAAAGTGATTACAGAATGTTAGTTTAATTCTTCAACCGTTAGAAAGTAGTAAAGTCCTCTTTGTGTACTCCTAAATCGCAATAGAAAAGTATCGCAGATATACACCTGGTATGACATTTTCAGTCAAAAATAGATGAAAATAGGCAACGTAATGTAAAAACAAGAGCTGTCGGAGGACAGCAACGCTCGACTATTCAACAGCCTTGTCAACTGAATTAATATTAAAGTCGAAAAGGGGACATAATTTTGTAAAATTGCAAAAAGGGTTATGGAACCTGTACAATGCATATCAGCTCATGACAATGGACATTATGGAACCTGTACAATGCATATCAGCTCATGACAATGGGCAATTGTGCAAGTTTCAATCCATTCCCATTAGTTGGTGCTGAGATACCAGCTTACATACAAAAATTTAACCAACAACTGTTTCGTCGAAACAATGGCATAATTTTGTAAAAATGCAAAATAGAGTTATGGAACCTGAGCACTGCATGTCGGATCATCACAATGAACAAGTGTGTGACGTTTCAATCCATTTCCATTAGTAGGTACTGAAATACCAGCTTACATATAAAACCTTAATAAAAAATCACACAAAATATAGTTATGGAACCTGTGCACTGTAAGTCAATGTATCACAGTAAATAAGTGTGTGAAGTTTCAATCCATTCCCACAAGTAGTCGCTGAGATACCAGCTTACATACAAAAACTTAACCAAATCGGGACGACGACGCGGACGCCGACGCATGGATGAAATAAAAAAGTGGAAAACCACAGGTCGCCAAACACGACATAAATAAAAATGTTGCAGGCTCGGTTTGATTGCGCCTGTTCATGGACGATAGTGGAAGTGCAAGCTACCGTCCACGCCCTCTAGCCCCGGGTTGAGTAGAACTCAACATGTACACATGTTATAAGTTCTAGAATGTAATTTAAAACATCCGCAGATGTATTCATACGATGGAGCACATGGAACCTTCAATGATGCACAGAGTGCAATTCCATGAAAAGCGGCGTATGGTCCCCAGATAAAATAATGGCTGTGCCCTAAACGAGAAAACAATGGGCAGAATTAAACAAACTGGAGTCCAATAGCTCCACCTATTCTTTGAATAGTCGAGCTAAAACATATAATTTTCCTTTCTTTTTTCAAAAGCCGCAGACCTATCTTTTTCATGCAGTGTTCGTGTAAAATTGGTAACATTTTTGCCATAACTGACAATTGCTGCAGTCCTCGTACATTAAATCAGGGCTCATATATTTCGATCTTCTCAGATCGTTCAGCACGACTTTTATTGGTTAAATTTTTGCCATAACTGACATTTGCTGCAGTCCCCGTACATTCAATCAGGGCTGTTATATTTCGATCTTCTCAGATCGTTCAGCACGACTTTTATGTCGTGTTATTGGTACTGTTTAGTTTCTCAGATTGACCATTTCGGCCTGGATTGCTCCAATATTCCCGCTTCCATAGCTTTGGGTATTGTATAATCACCCCATGGATATGGTACCTGCTTTTTAATTTTGTCTTTTGGCAGTTCCTGTGATATGCAGGCTCCATAACCTCAGATCCCCTTTCTAAATTCCAGTTTGTTTAGTTCTGCCCATTGTTTTCTCGTTTAGGGCAAACCCATTATTTTATCTGGGGACCATACGCCATTTTTCATGGAATTACAAGCTTGTGTATCATTGAAGGTTCCATGTGCACCGCCGTATGAACACATCTGCGGGTGTCTCTAAATTGTTTTTTGTACTTTTAGCATGTGTAAATGTTGAGTTCTGCTCAACCCGGGGCTAGAGGGCGTGGACGGTAGCATGCATTTCCACTGCCGTCCATGAACAGGCTCAATCAAACCGAGCCTGCAACATTTTCGTTTTTGTCCAGTTGAGCGACCTGTGGAGCTTCCACTTTTTCTTTTCTATCAAGAAATGTGCAATTTCACCTTTCTAATACAATGACAAAAAACAACGTCAAGTTCCCTAAAGTTTTACTGCACGTTTCGGTATTACCAGAAAATTTGGCCGTAATGATCTTAATTGAACTTGAATACAATTTTCTTGCAATAACCATGTTATTTATTGTAATAACGAAATATTTTCTCGTAAAAACGAGAAATGAGTCATAACGAGTAAAGATCTCATGTGATACGGGTAATTTTCTTCTAATAAAATTGGTAGAATATCTCGTAATTACGAGATAAGAACGATTATTTTCTAATAACGATATAAAATACATATACATACATTTTAGAATGTCTTCACCTGGACCCGTCATTTATTAAATTACTCGATTTATACAAAACTGCAAACTCAGCACGAACAAAGCATGGACAACTATTAATACATACGTCATAAGGCCAAGTTAAATTTTACTTTTTGTAAAAGTACTTCAAATTATTCATAAATATGACAAAACGAGATATGTTCGAAACTTTCCTAAGAATCAGCACTGAATATCATTTGTGTTTAAAAAACTTTTAATTGCAATAATGTTTATATGCAATCTAATTTAAACTCCATTTGACTTGGTATTTTTATTTAGCACAGAGACACAAATCAATGAATTGTCTTTGCCTCAAAGAGGACAATATTAGAGACATTATATAATATCACGACAATCTTGATTTTTTCGTGAGGACCGTGTTTTAAGTCAGAGAAAAGCCTCAAACTATCCATTATGTGAAAGAATGGACAGTCTCGGCGCGTTGCGCCTCGATTTGTCCATTCTTTCACATAATGGACAGTTTTCGGCTTTTCTCCTTTACCTAAGTTTAAATTTTGAAGTCGAGCATAGCAAATTGTAAAGTAATTGGTGGAGTCCCTTACTCTCCTTTTCACCCAGTTGCTTGTTTCTGTCGTTCGGTCTGAACAGTGTTGCATAATCAAGCAATGTGCTATGTTCTCAGTGTAGGGAAATATACAACATAACGCAGCGATTGCTGGAAAAATGACTTAGCGGCCAAATTTAATAAGGCAATTGGAATAAATCAATGCTTCTATAAAATAATTGTTCATTTGGAAATTGCGAGGCAATAAAACTTGAAATATGAAGATAGAAAGTGTCCATTTCTGAACGTAATAGTTTATTTCTAAAAGTCGAAATAGCTGACGGTAACTTTGATAGTCTGAATGATAATGATAAGTTAAATCTGTATCTTACAAACAAGGAATTGCCAAAACCCTTTTTAGAAGTTTTAATAACAGATAGTTTGCTGTATGTAAAGGATGTTTTTGTCTTGATTGATACTTCTTCTAAGGCGAGTTTTAGATCTAAACAAAAGAATTATATCTGGTATTTAGACATTTTTTTTTCACACTGAACTTTTGCTAAAAAATGAATACTTTGATAGTTTTTTTATCACTTAGTAGCCTGTTTCTATTCTAGCTATGTAAATATATGTCTTGAAAGTTGTTTTTTTTTAAAGTGTTAATGCTCTCTTAAAATTTATGATTATATAAGATAGAATGGTTATATGCATTTATACTGTGATATGTATATGTTATTTATTAGGTATGTACATAAAGGAAATGAATGAAGATAAGTAAGAAAGTATTTGTACTGAAACTAAACTAATATGAAATACGGCACTGCCTCACTATGGAATCGATCCGATTTCAACTCATCCCCTAATATTTGAAAAGAACGGTCTAATGACAGAACGGAATGACACATTTTTTAATTCGATTTTAAATATCTCATTCGGTATAGCGCATGATACCGTAAAGCGATCGGTCCCGATTTTCAACTATCGCGACGGAAACCGGTAAGATAGAATCGCTATCATTGCTTCTACCAGGGTGCTCTTCCGTGCATGAATTAATGCCGAAGGTGATCGTGGGTATTCCTCCATCATAGTTTGCCATATGACTATAATGTTGTGGGTGTTACGTTAAACCCAACAAAATTCTCCATCACAGAAACCATGTACTGCCCGTGCAATTTATAAAAGCAAGGGAAATTTCCTTGTCTGCCTGACCAGGAATTGGACTCTGAAAATGTAATTCTTGCAGGATGAAAATATCATGCTTGTATATAAATCTCTTATAGATTACGAACCTGCACAACAAAAGATATATCGAACGTTATCTGTAGAAATGCTAAGTTTATTTTTCATAACTTAACAAGTTTCAATGAATAGTAGTACAGTCGAACTAGCGAGTAAGTTACAATCTTTTTTTTTTTGAAACATCTATTCATAGTATTGTTTGCGAATTTAACGCTACCGTTTAGATATAATACTTTGGATAATACTTTGGTCTATACGCCAATTTTAATGACAATAAACTTAATACATAATGGGATAGGGTAACAATATATTGATTTTGTGCCATTTGCCAATAACTGTTGTGAATAAGTAATGTTAAAATGACTTAAGCAACGATCCCGTTGTATTCGTCAAATAAGATATTTGTTTTACAAGAGAAAGTCTTAAGGCGTCAAAGCTCATTTTTTTTATACTTTTGTACCTGCACAGCTGAGCTCTATTATCAAATGTATACTGACAAGGATATTTTTGGAACAAGTCTCACTCAACTTCTTCTTTAGAAAGATATTTTACTCATTACCAAGGACATCATATGACACAAGTGTCAAAATTCTTGCACAAATATTTCATGTATTATGATCCCTTTTTACTTAGAGTTTGATGCACTTACGTTGTATAATTTTATTACTATAAGTTGTTCTACTTCATCATCTATATCATTTGACCTAAGTTCCATTACTCTGAGATCAATTTTCCATGAATTATGCTTTCTTTACCTTTACTTTTAAGATAGAGTTTTACATGAATTCTACGTTAACTCGTTAAATTCAGAAATAAGAAAAATGTTGAAAAACTCCAATCTTCAGACGGTTTTTGATTTTTCTATTTGATTTAACAATGTTTAAAAAGCCGACATCTGGAGTCAGTGGGCCCAAACAGGCCCTAGATTGTGTACCAGAATATAAGAAATTAACACTCAGACGGTCAGTATAAGATACGTTATATCAAATGATACAAATTTCCGCAAGGTCAAAATATGAAGCAAAATCTTGTTTTTCGTGTTTTTCGAAAGAAAAGTTTATGAGAAATGGCTTAATGAACAATTCAATAAGAAATTTTGTATTAAATATAAAAGATTTCATATTTGACAGATCTAATCGATGGAATTTTCAAAACTTACTACTTTCAATTTCTGAAAGTTTAGTATTTCTAAGAAAAACTACATCTATCCAATGATTTTATATGAAAAGCAATCTCGGCTATGCATCTGTTTATTGCAACGCATATTTTGAAAGCAAACCTTTCAAATCTGATATAACATGACCACAGGAAGCATAAAGTATCTTAAGCTTTATTCAATATGTTTCTTATATCAGTGTTTAAAGATTAGTGTCTTTTACGAAAAAGTCATAATCCAAAACTACACTGTATTTATATAAAGTCATTACTGGTTACAGCATTTCTCTAGCTTGTTTAAAATATTTGGACATATATTATCTTCAGTAATACACACAAAAGCATGGAAAACGTGAACAATTTAGAGTTAGATATTACATGTTGAACTAATTTACTTTTAAAACAAAACACTGGTAATGTTTTTCTTTTCAACTATTTTCGTAAAAATGCATCAGCGTGTTAATGATCTCATTCATACATCATATTTTTAGAAAATCTAAATATGACGGTTTATTCACTTACAATTGATTAGGTTTTTTAGGTTCTTATAAAGTTATAGCTATGGATCTTTCAAAGCATAGAACATCAAATTTTATCTGTCTCTATGCATCTTTCGTAAATCGCATATATTCTATTACTATTTTGCAGGGCTTTTTGGTGTTTTAAGGTGTTTACTGGCCATTAGATTCATTTCTTTAAAACTCCTTGTCCTTTTCAGATTATCAAGATCAAATTTCTTCGCTGTTCATTTCTGTTCTTTTTGCCTAAAATTCTGTATTGTTGTTGATATAATAGGTGAAAATAAAAGAATATGAAATGTTAATGCACTAGTCTATTGTAAACACGTTTCAGAAAAATAAAATAAAAATAAAACCCAAATAAAAACAGATTTTTTACATGAATCATTATGATTTTCGTAAGATACTTTATGTAACTGGTATTGTTTAGCACACTGAATAGAGGAAAACATGTCTTATTAGCTTATATTTTGTCTAGATCTACACTGCAATGTTTATTAACCTACATTTTCCTAATTTGATATTATAGATTACATGTATAAATGATGTGTTAATCTTTCACAATATACATTATAATGCATAAGATGCGTTACAATAACTTGACATAGTTTTGAGGTTCCTAACTTACTACCTTTGGTCAAATAATCCGTCGAAGTTAATTCCATATCAAATCTAAATGTATAATCTGTATCAATATTGGGAAGTATCATGTCAAATACAATACATATTTAATTTTCAATTCAATTTCAATTTAATACTTCTTGATTGCGTCAAGGTTACGTAACAACAGACAATATGAAAAATATAACAGATTGAACACATGTGGGTAACAAAACTATTGTGACAAAAAGTAAATTACACTGTATTACTATAACATGAATTCTATTATAATTGTAAACATTGAGGAAACAAATATTTATTTTTCTACTCTAAGATGTTTGTTTGGGTTTGGGGACAGCGATACTCATTATCGAATTTTCGCCGTATTCTTAGTTGAGAGAATTAGAATTTTATCAATGAAATCATGGTGAAAGCATGGAAATGTGGATATATAATTACTCAATTGTAACTGCCGTATTCTTAGTAGGGAGAGTTAGGATTTTATCAATGAAATCATGGGGAAAGCATGGAAATGGGGATATATAATTACTCAGTTGTAACTTTGGAATGCCATTGACGGTGTTTACATGTAGTGTGCGACGGGATTTACCTTTGAACTATTATCCTTTAAAATGTTTAATTATACATGATGTGAATATACTGAGATTTTTCAGTGTAGCGTAATTATTACTATTAAGAAGTCTTTTTATTTAATAACATTTGGATACCTATGGAAATAATTTGGGATTAATTGCCTTCTTTTCGCATCAGAATGTTTACAAACTAGGAGAAAGTGAAATTCGTCACCTAAGTCATTTAGGCACATAGGGCACTTTCTGTCTACAAATGGGATATTTGACCATCGACCAGTTTCAATTTAGAAATTAGAATTTAGAAAGAAATTTACCGTTTATGCTATTGTTTATCAACTTTTGAAATAGCTGTGCTATCGGTAAGTTATCAAAAGCGCGGGAAAAATCAACAAAAGCTACGAAGAGTTTGTGTTTTTGCATACGCATTTGTTCAATTAAAAGAATAAGGTAAAAACGTGATCTACTGTCGAGTGGGTTTTTCTGAAACCCGCTTGACTACTCACTTTTTCTAGGCTATGATTTTTTTAATTGTTTTAAATACATCTACCTGAACTGACCTACATATTTTTGGATGATATATGTTGAAAAACAATGTAAATTTGTAAAACGAAACTGTTGAAATCTACACATGTTGTTTTGTAAATGTTAATAATAATTTTAATAAAAAAAAAAAAAAAAAAGAAACACTCAGGAGAGCCATTTGCCAATTCGGGATATGTTTCAGAAAAGCTTTTTTTCAGACATAAATGGATAAAATCATTCAATTTTTAAAAAAACAACAACAAACAAACAACCCCCCCCCCCCTCAGCTTTTTCTAGGGTATAATTCTTTCATTTTTCTAGCGCTCCCACTCAGTAAGCATTATGTGTAAATAAACATGTTCGCGGTGTATTTTGTTTCCACCAGATATTGTTAAAGTATCTAATTGCGCATGCATCGATTTACGTGATTTGTCGTTTTGAATTAATGAATTATTTTATCAACATAACTTATCTTATTTTAGCGTAACTTAATTGCAGTTTATGAAATCGAACCCCACATAAAAAGGGTCATCTTATTTACTACATTTTCTTCACATACTTGAAGAAGGAATAACTGGCATATTAATTATACGATTTGTGGGCACCATTTCCAAAAGATATTTTCATTTTCTTGCAAACTCTGTATAACGTATCTTATGCTTTTATTTAAGAATTCCAGTCTTGGGTGATCTACTTGCTTGGGTCTAAAAAGTATTTTATATGATAGTATGAAATAACTTGCAAACTTTTTAAAGCTCTGCTAGGTGTTCCATTAAAACTAATATTAGGTTCCATAAAACTTAAACCATTGGTTATTTTATCAGTTAAAATCGATAGTACTATTGGAAAAATACTATACAGTAAGATTTTGTATCTTAAGATCCACACCCTAGTTCTTTTATTTCTGTCGTTGTGAGCAAATGTGAAGTACGCACTGACTTTGCAATATAGCTTGCATAATATATATCTATGCTTTGGACATGCAAAGATGGTCAAAACTGGGCCTATATATGGTGTCACCTCATTGTTGTTCTACATTATAAATATATACATGTATTTAAGATACAAGCTTAGGACAGGTGAAAATGCAATGTGACGAGTTAAAGTATAAACTATGTTTAATGCTTTTTCTCAAATTCTCTGTTTCCACTTTATAAATTATATAAAACTTAAAACAGTTGTTCCGCATCATCACCGACAACATACAATTTAATTAACACTGACTTCATTTCATGAATTAACCCACTATTCATTTATAATTTCATTTGAATTTCATTTTGTTTTCACTCGATTTATTTCAATATTAACGGATTTGAGTTAAACTTAAAGCAGCTGTCCCACGTCATAACTCACAGTTTGAAAATGAGGGTTCATGATTCTATTAATTTTTCATGAGTTATGTCTCAATTTTGCACTATCCGGCACGAATATCTTTGCTTTTTAAAGAATTTCATGTGTATTTTGATACAACACCAGAGCGGTATATGCATGACATATTTTCCTCTAGGATGGATGAAGATAGGCGCAACCATACCTCCATATTTTCACTTATTTGAATCAGAATCTTCACACAAGAAATGTTCTGTGCCAAAGCAGTACTGTGTGGGGTATTACTGTTTTGGACTGCTTAGTATTTCTAAAAAGTTCCCTATTACACTATATAGCACCGAAATACACTATGAACGCTCTAACCCCAACCCCTCTTCCGACAGCGCCTGTTTTAGAAAAAAAACCACTATTTGTGGAGTCTTTTTCTAATTTCAATTTTCACTTGAATGTGGATTCATTTTGGTTCTTCCAAACGAAATCAAAGCTTGTAGTTCAGTAGTTTTATTTTGCTATTACATTATAAAACATGCATCGATTGCATGAGGTGATATTTTTGCCGATGTTGCTTAATTGGTAAGTAAACTTCACACACCAAAATTTAAAAAACATACCTTATAGGGAAATAGACTGACACCATCCTTTTGCGACTTACAGGTAAAGCATTGAAGAAATACATACCGTACTGCGAATTCACATACTCATGAGTGCGTCATGTCTGACACACCTGAAGAAAGGACATATTACCTTCGAAGTATTTTGATGTATATGGACCTCACTAAGGAGACAATTCTTAAAGTGTTCAGATATTTGATAAAATGTGAAGATATTGCAAACTTTTTAGAATCAGTGGACATAAAAAAGAAACTAAAGGACTTATTCAAGAATAAGAGTCTGAAGAAGACTGAATATAATTTAGTTTCCTACCGTCCCAATCCAGATAAATTTGATATAGCACTCCTAATCAAACTGATATTTGGATTATGCAAAAATGAAATAGCTAGTCCTCACCTTGGCTGGAAAGCGAAACCTGATCCTAAAGATGAATCTCTTGGTGCTGATCTCATTCGTTTGAGAAATGTTAGGAATACGTTAATTGGCCATCGAGCAGATGCGAAGCTCTCTAAGGCTGAGTATGAAAAGACAAGAGATAAAGTGCAAGCTATTTTAATAAGGGTGATCAAAAATGTTGATCCCAGTTCTAAGGAAGACATAGAGAGGAGAATTGATGAGTACACAAAATTAGTAGTAGATACAGAGAATACAAGGGTAAAGACGTACCTGGATCAACTTCTTGAATACAAAAATGAATATGACATATTACAGGATATGGTAAATAGCACATGGTGTTGTAAACAACAAGAACTAAATAATCGTTAGTCACCATGCACTTTACTTCTTTACTAATTTTCGATTTAATGAAAACAAAACTAGCATACTTAGTTATTATGTATTAAAGGATTCTATACAAACAACTCGCACTTCTGTAATATACCTTCAGTATATTCTTCTTCTTAAGTAAGGTTCTAAGAAATACACATGTCTTATTACTTACGTTTTCATTACGACAGTAGGTAGTACAGAATAAATTATGTTTGCTTAATAGTCAGTTTTAACAAACGAAAACATGCGTGTTTTAACTTATTGTTTCGATGTTCTGTTTTAGGCTGAAGAAGAGAGCAAGAGATCTCGAGGTTTGATTTTTAATTGTACATTCTTAAGAGTATATTTGAAGTTTTAGATTTCGTGTCTCGACTCGTAAGACTTAAATAAAGTTTCACTGAGGCAACTATTTACATTTTGATAAATTGCCTTATTTTAGTCATTGTTTAGAGTTACCCAAAGTCGCTTTTTTGTCACTATAATGTTAATATTTATTTATAGAATTTCAAGTGTATTTTAAAACAACACCAGAGCGATATGTACGTTATATAAAACTTCTGTTTGATGGTGGACGCCTTGTTTTGGGTGGGATACTCGAGAGAGAATTAGACAAGCATGGCAGCAGTCTGGTTTCGCTGATTTCTAACAACCGTGAAATACTAGAATCAATGGTCGATAAACAGTATGAAAGTCATCTTTTCCCATTAGAGCCTGGCAAAATGGATCATACAAAGTGGGATGTCGATCTTCTTGCATCGTTGATTTTGCTCGTATTACCAAATATAAGTTTAGATGAAAGCAGCAAAATTGAGCTAATAAAAGATTCAAGACTTTGTTATGCTAAGAACGCATTACGCTCTCTAGACGCAGATGATTTTCTGTCAGTTTTGACAGATC